>NC_087200.1:161692584-161722584 GCF_015104395.2 Macrobrachium nipponense
TTTTTTTTTTTTTTGGCCATGGAAAAGAAAATATCCTGGAACTTGAGAATTTTATGTTATACCTCATGTAGTACTTTTGTATTGGAGATGAAAATTTACTTTCGTAGTGGAGAGAGAGAGAGAGAGAGAGAGAGAGAGAGAGAGAGAGAGAAATAATCGTTGATGGTCAGGGAAAATTTCGGCATAGGAGAGGAGTGTGCTCTTTTATACGGTCACCGAATTTATTACTTTCCTCCCTCCCTCCCTCCAATTGTTCTTCTATAGTTGTGAAGTGTTGTAGAAAAGATGAAGAATATGGGAATTTCCATGAAGACAAATCGGGAATACATAATCATATATAATCAGCTAACACGAGATAAATCTCGTTCCTAGCCTATGGCAAAAGTTGAGGTAACTTTGACTTTGTTGTGATCTCACAAAAAATTAGCGGTATAAGACAACCCAGTCTATAGCGGAATTAATGATACAGGGGAAGGAAATGTACAGTAGCAGGAACTGGACCTGGAGCCATAACCTCAAAGGCATACTTTTTACCGCCCTTTCAGACCAAAAGCTATTCTTACATGCTCATACCTAAAACCAAAATGTATTTTCCTCTTCCCAGTAGCCGCTGCCAAATTCGGGTGTACTATTTAACGTCTACCCAGCTGGAAAATCTCTGTGGCAGAAATCAGTGGAATCCAGTTGGGATAAAATACAAGTTCGCCAGTTCCCAACTCTGATCCTGAAACCAGAGCTTATCACACATCCACAACAAATATATGATGGGAAGACATCCCCTTTGGCAACACAGGACACACCATCCTTGTGCCAGTTGCTCTTCAGAGAAGGCATTCAACTACGTCTGAAGTGGCTCTCCCATCTCTTTAGGAGGACAACAACCAAATTAGTAACACAAAATTCATATAGCAAGGACTCAGGAGGACTTGAAAACACGAGCCTGTCATGTATGCCTTAACGTAAATGAAAGACTAAGTTATATAAAGTCGTTCATAGACATGTTCAGTTCAGAGCTATTGCACAGCATTGCATCATGCTTACAGTATAGAAGTGTAACCAATTATCATTGTGTTTAATATTGAGTACGACACACAGGCTTCCATCCTGTAAGTTCTACCTTATGAATGTTGGATATGATCCCTTATTGTGTATTGAGCTCCGATGCTCGCATGTTTGTTATGATTATATCATATAGGTTTTTGTATTTTGTATACTTTCTTGCCGCCTATTCAACAAATTCTGCTCTGTAATAAAGACTCACTAAAGAAAGTAGTCTACTTAGCCAAGTTCATCGACGCCCCAGCAACACGATGTCATTTCATCTCAAACAATAACAGGCCCACATAGGTAAGAAACGACAATTACTTTGGAATAAACACAAAATAGAGATACCAAAACAAGGCCAAACAATGCCCCAAGTGAAAACAAGCACTGGATTCCTGTCACATAGAATCCAGCAACAGCAAATTTCCACAACCCTAACATCGTTTCAGCCAACTCTACATGTATTAGGCCCTCTACCCCCATTTGACAACTCGATACGTCTTCATGACTACTCAGTGATCGACATGATGGCCAGAAGGAAAACAATTTTAGGAGCAACCACACATGCCTGTACTGGAGCACTCCTCAACTACTGAAGGTGCAGCCCATACATACAAACCTATAGGGAAATGATACAGCAGTACCCACTGACAAGTCCACACGTCACTTCGTGTTCCTACACAATGACACTAATATAAGACCTCCCACCCCCACCCCCCACCCCCTTCTCGTCCTCGAATGTAAGAACAAAGCGTTCAAGCTCCAACTTTAGTGAACAGAGAGACTGGATTGCATGACAGGTTAAAGCTAGTTTACCTTGAGGTCGACAAAGACCCCAATCACCCTACCTGAGTCCGGACATCAAATCTGATCTTTGCAAAAACTCAAGTCAGTCAAAATGATTCCTTGTAAATAGCAACCTAGTTCCTAACTAACAAGCTGAAAGACATCTATCTAGTTAGAATTTGCAACGGTTGTATATATTATGTCTTGCATCAGCAAATGTAAAATACTTCATTTTCATAGCATTATATCCCATAGCAACCTAGTACCTTATCAGCACCCTGAAAGGCACCTACTAGTAAGGATATCGATTAATTGCACATTTCCTTATAATTCTCGTTAAGATGTATATTCAAACTTTATATATTTTTATTTATTCATAATATCTTATAAAAATATATAATCCCTGTTTTATGGCTGTATAATGTTTTTGTGTTTTTGAGTGGAAACCATGTAAAGCTTCGAAAGCCTCATTGTCCGTATTTGATCTAGCTGCCAGTTTCAGCAGCTATCACAATGCAACCCTGTGGTTGTGAGGTACACTTTAGAACGTGGCGCTATGGTGATGTGCTACATGGCTTAAGAGTTACCTTTCGCTAGTGTTAAAATATTATTTTAAACATAGGATCCTCAGTTTTTTCTCATAATTTATTTGATTTTGAATTAACCGTGTGGCATCAGCGAACGTGAAGTTAGATCGTCGCATACCAGAATAAAAACAAACCCGCCCGTGCTGGAAAGACGCTGTAGACCTTGTAGTTAGTTGGACAATAAAACCCATAGAAACGAGATGTGCGTTTCTATTACTCCAACACACGAAGGTAGAAAAATTATGAAAGGAATGTAGAAGTCGAATTAACGACAATAACTCATAACCACTTTAAAAGGTTATGTGCCCAGAGTGAGCGAACGGATCAGTGGTGTAAAAGTGAAGGGAAATAAACTATGTTGTAAGTCGAACGACATCATGTTCTACACCACTGCGACTACGAGGGTGCCATGACGCAGCGAGATACACAGAGAAGACAGAGAAAGAAAGCCGGGAAATTCTGGATGAACCGAATTATTTCTTTTGGGCGAAAAGAACTAGAGCCGCGCTCACCCAGTAAAGCAGTTACATCAAAGAAATAATGACGCACTCAGTTATATCACACAATGAGTGGATAATTTGGATCTGGACGTTATCATCGAGTGTACCAAAGCAAAAGAAGCTTCGGAAATTTTGAGTGATATCCACACAAAAATAGATACATTCCAAATAGTTGATGTGTTGAAAGAACTGTGTAGATGTGTGTAGATGCAGAAAAACTGAGGAAATGTCTATGAGGGAATATATAGCCTATATAATTAGATTAGCCAAAGATATAAATGCAGATTTAGGAGAAGTGGCTCAATGTGGAGATTCAGTGGTATCTGTATTTGTACTTAGGAGGTCTTAAACATATTTCCAAGTATCAAATTTTGTTGAAGTCACAATTCTCAAAAATTGAAGATTTAAATATAAAAAATGTCAAGTCAGTACTGCCTTTCGAGGAGAGGCAAGATAAACTCGAGGCAAGAAAAGAAAAGGAATCTTTAGTCTATAAAACAAGCTTCAGAAGAGAGTCAAGAAAAGATGGAAATTCAAGCACAAATTACAGAAGAGAAGATGGCGCAAGAAGCTCCATGAAAAAAGGCAAAAAATTTGTCTGCTATGTGTGTAGCCAGCCTGGACATAAAGCAAGAAACTGTCCATAATTTGAAGAAAGAATAGATAAGGAAGAAAGAAGAGACAAGGCAGGAAACAACCAAAATTAAAGAAGCAAGAAGAAATTATCAAGGAAGAAAGCACAATATGACAATGATGAAAACAGTGAAAGTGAAGCCGAAGAAGAGCTAAGTGCTAACCAAAATAAATACAAAGGCGATTGTTCCTGTAATTGAAAATGAAAGAGTAAAGACAGAAAAAGTGAAAGCAATTGTGAACAAGTCATCAGTGAAAGAAGAAAATAACAAATTAATATGGGAAATGGATTTAGCTGCTAGTGATCACATGATACCTCGTAAAGACATACTTGTTGATTTTGACAATAACATCACAGGTAATGTAAAGTGGGTTATGGAAAGAAGTCTTCGGTTCGAGGGACAGGAAAAGTGATTATGAAAATGAAAGACTAGTATGATGGACATGAGATAACCTTAAAAAAAGTATACTATGCTCTAAATCTGGATCAAAACTTGATGTCTGAAAGTAGATTTGATGAAAAGGGTTTCAAGCTATTTACTTATAAAAGGGTTAAAGAAGTGAAAGATGTGAAAGAAGTATTTCTGAAAGGATACTGGAATAAAGCAGCCAAGATATATCAATGCAAAGCCAAGAAAATTTTACAAGGAGCTGAAACAAAATTAAAGAAGAATGAAGACAGAAATAACAGGTAACAGAACAATAGTAAATTGTGACATAGAAGATATGGACAGGTAGGTGACTAGCCTTACCTGAAGTTTGTGAATCAAAGGGAGAACTTGAAGACTGCACCACATGCAAGGAAGGTAAGTCCAAAAAGAAACCAATGCCTGTAGGTGATTCAAGGAGGAGTGGAGTGCTAAAAATAGTACATAGCGATGTTTGTCAGGTTCCAGAACCAGCATCGAATGGAAGTGGGAGACACTACTTTGCCACCTTTTTGGGCAAACATTTAAGGTACAGTGAAATTGCTACGATGAAGAAGAAAAGTGAAAAAATGGAAAAATTCAATGAGTACATGGCCTGAGCAAAGAGAAAACACAACATACTTTTCCAGTGCCTACACACTTGATAATAGAAGTAAGTATGTCACCAAGGAATTCTCGGCTTTTCGTACAGTTGTTGTTGAAGATTAAGCTGGCCTTATGCCAGCACAGGCTCTTGCTCATAGAGTAGCCTGTAGGATAATAAAACGTAAATTTCTTACAGATAAGGGAGTAGAGAGACGGCTAACAATCCTGTACACTCCTCAGCAAATAGGAAGAGCCGGATACCCAAACCAGAGTTTACTGGCCAAAGCAAGATGCATGATGATCACGTCTGGAGTACCACAAAAATTCTGGACTGAAGTCATTCTTCATGCAAATAACATCAAGAACAGAACAATGTCAACAGCCATGAACGAGATTCCATTTGTGCTGTGGAATGGGAGAAACCTTGAGCGTTACAACCTACTATTGATCAGTGTTTGGCTGTGAAGCTTAGGCTAAGTTGAGGGAGACTCCAAAGCTAGAAGTTCGAGCAGAAAGATATTTCTATATGGGAGTATGTCTAAACCAAATTGGAAGCAAGTTGAGGAGCATCAGCAAACAAATCATGATCAATGTCATTAATGTTGACTTCAAGGAGGAGATTTACCCTCTCAAGATCTAGGAACCAGCGGTGAAAACACAACAAAGAAGAAGCAGCAACTCTCTTCTTATCTGACGCTGACATTGACAACAACACCTTTTCTCTGGTGATGAAACCGACTAGAAACACGGAAAACAATCAAGAAAATCAAGAAGACATTCCTGACAACCCAGAAAACAATCAAGAAAATCAAGAAGAAATTCCTGAAAACCAAGAAAGTCCAGAAAGTCAAGAAGAAAATCAAGAAAATCATCAAGAGAACCATGATGAAGAGTCCAATTTGAGAAGGTCTCAAAGGACGAAGAAACCAAAGAAGCGCCAGTGTTGCAAGGTCAAGACAGAATTCAAGCATTCGGCAAAAGATCCATTGACTGTCGAAGAAGCGCTTAGCTCAATTGTCCCGACAATGACAAGTGGGAAACATCTACCATGCTGCAAGAAATGGAAAGACTAGAAAGCAAGGGCACCTGGAAAATAGTGTCAAGACCAATAGGACATAAAGTGATTGGTTTTAAGTGGGTATTCAGAGGAAAATACAACGAGCTTGATGAGGTAATGATACTCAAAGCAAGACTAGCGGCCATGGGCTGCCTAACACCTGGTGAGGACTATTAAGAGACATGCTCCTGTAGTGAGAAAATCAAGTATCCGACCGTTGTTGGCCTTAGCTGCTGAAAATTCATGGTCTGTTGAACAGCTTTATGTAAATTCAGCCTACCCTAACAGCGGACTCAAGGAAATCATATGTATGGAACAACCAAAGAAATGTGAAGCTGCAAACAGTAAACTTTTTGATTGTGAAGTGATAGAAATTGTAATGAAGAACTGAACGAGAAGCTGACAAAAATTGGCATGATTAGATCTGAATTTGACCGATGTACATACAATAATGAAGCCAAAATAACCATTGTAAGAATTCATGTAGATAATTTTATCATTGTTGGAAACGATACAAGATAGGCATTAGATATTCTTTCCAGAAAATACATCATAAAAGATCTATCAACAATTCTGATCCAAGAAGTGCTGATAAATCAAGATCTTGAAAGATCAAAAGGGTTGTCAACTCCATTAGCCCAAAATTTTAGACAAGGAGTCCCAGAAGATGAGAAATGTCGTGCAACAAAATACAGAGGAATCACTGGTAGCTCATTACACCTAGTAAATTGCACCAGGCCTGTCATTGCTTTTGCCACTGGAGCACTGTGCCACAAAAATCTGGAACCTCACAAAAAAGATTTGAAGAATGCAAAACATCTGCTACGATTCTTAAGAAGATTCAAGATTTACCCATTTGCTACCAAAAAACTCAAAAAAGCCTAACAGCATGGGTGGATGCGGACCATGCAAATGATCGTGATGGAAGAAAATCCATCGGTGGATTTGTAATAATTCTAGGAGGCGGACCAATATCATGGAGAAGCAGGAAGCCGAGAATAACTGCACTCCTCAACAAGTGAAGCTGAGTATGTAGCACTTTGTGAAGCAACATGAGAAGTAGTTTATTTCAAAAAAACTGCTTTGGGAACTTCGATTCAAGAATTTCGTTGACAAACCAACAGAAATGTATGTTGACAGTCAGAGTGCCTTAGCAGATGACACTCATTGCTCTGAGTGATCAAAGTACATTGACACCCAAAAACACTTTGTACTAGACAAATCAATATGAGAAAAATCAACATCAATTACGTTCCTTCAGGGAAAAATTTGGCTGATCTTACCAAGATCATCTACGCAGAGAGGACCCAAGAACTAATAATTAAGTTGGGACTATGTCTGCTGTAAAAGTGCCATCGATTTAGACAATGCCTAATGGTTTATTATTGTCGAATTTGCAAGGTTCAGTTTGCCAATTATTTTGCAATATTAATTTGCAGTTAATCTGTTACTAATACGCATTGTTTGCATATTATACCATTCATTGTTTACTAGTTTTCAAGTGCAGCTGTAAACTAATGTTTGAATGCACATTGTTTGTATATTATACCAATCATTATTTACTAGTTTCCAATTGCAGCTGTAAACTATAAATGTTTGACGTCTAATTAAATCCTTTTATTACACCATTGTATCCTTTTTTTCATATTTTGTGTGTGTGTGTTCTTACATGTCATTTGATACACTTAAATGTATGTATACACTCGATTGGACTATTTTCCTTGTAATGTCAAAGGAAAATGTATTCTTTAAATAACTCTTTCTTTACTGAAGTTATGTTGAAATATTACATCAAACATGATTCTCACATTCTCAGTTTTGTCACTCATAATTTGCTTGATTTTGAATATACCGTCTGGCATCAGCGAACAGGATGTGAGATGGTCACATTACCAGAATATTACCAAACCCGCCCGCTCTGGCGAGACACTGTAGGACTTGTAGCGAGTTGGACGATAAAACCCCTAGAAAGGAGATGTGCGTTCTTATTACTCCGACTCGCGAAGGTAGAAAGATTCTAAAAGGACTGTAGAAGAAGCCGAATTAACGGACAATAACATATAACCACAGATCAGTTTTTGGAAATAAACTTAATCTTACTCTAGAATCATGTGTGCCTGTTTTTCATTAAATCTGCTAAAAAAATTCTTAATATATTCATAGAATTTAAACAGTTTTCTCTTTATCTCTGAAAGTTCTTGATTAAAAATTAAAAATGCCATTTGGGAAATACTTTTTGCCCCATTGGGGCTTTCAAAAGTTTTCTGTTGTGGTTGCAGTGTGTGTACATAGGTTAAGCTTGAAGAGCTGTGAGCTATACAGTGTAGGTGATCAGCTTCTGTAATTGTACAGTTTATATGTATATATATGTATGTGTATATATATATATATATATATATATATATATATATATATATATATATATGAATAACTTGATCACGAAATATATAAGACGTGATGCTATGTATAAATAAAGGTAATGCCACGAAGGATAATGGAAAGCGAGAACTGCCTGAGATCTTTCGGTCTTAACCAAAAGATCTTAGAGCGCCTCAGTGGCGTGGTTGGTTTGGTGTTTGCTTCCCACCTCGGTGGTCGCGGGTTCTATTCTCGGGCATTCCATTGAGGAGTGAGAGATGTGTATTTCTGGTGATAGAAGTTCACTCTCGACGCGGTTCGGAAGTCACGGAAAGCCTTTGGTCCTGTTGCTGAATAACCACTGGTTCCATGCAACGTAAAAACACCATACAAACAAACAGATGATCTTAGGCGGTTCTCGTTTTCCATTTTCCTCCGGGGGATTACCTTTATATATGTTGCTAATTATCACTCAAGTTTGCCTTTATGAAAGAGAGGTAAACCTTTTGGTTTTCTACACGATGTGAAGAGAACTTAATTATTGTAATAGAATTTCTAATGAATTAATGGGTTTTATAATGGAAAACAGTGTTTTAAAAGGCCAAATTACGACAGTATATGTATTATACCAATATATTTGTCATGCAAGTCAAGTTCATGTTTGCTAAAGCATTCGAAGTTATAGTAAGAAAGCGTCTCTCAATATCTTCCTATATTTCACGAATTAGTGCAAACTGCAGCACTCATATTAATTATTAATCTTTTTTTTTTTTTTGTTAGGTCAACGGCCGTAGATTTCAATTTGTAAAAGTATTACGTAACCATGTAACGTTCAATACTTTTCAACGACTTTGGGTATTTTTTCATTCGGATTGTGTAACAGTGGATGTTAGAATAACAAAGAAAATGGAATTGTTTTCTTGTAATAGAAAACGGTATTTATGGGATAGCTAATATAAATATGGTTTTTAAAATCGTTTCTCTCTCTCTCTCTCTCTCTCTGTATATATATATATATATATATCGATATATATATAATATAAATAATAATATATATATATATATTTATATATATGATATATATAATATATAGATTGAGCTATATATATAATATATAGTATATATATATATAGATAATGAGATGATTTATAGTTATTTATATTAGATATATACATAGATATATATAGATAGTTAGTATAGAGTATAGATATATATATATATATATATATATATATATATAGAATATATTATATATATATATATATATATATTACGTATGAGCCTGGCCTTGAAAGAACTCCGATACGTAAACAGGAAAAGTTGAGGGAAACCAACAAGGTGAATTTACTTGAACTTACCGTAAAAAGGATTTATAGTGATAATTTACTCTAGAGGAAAGGTCGCCAGAAACTCAGCTAAATACTTTACAGCTATTTATTTACAAGAGGCCCTTACTGGCCTGGAGAAAAGTAAATGCAGCGTGTCCACACGTTGGGACTTATAATCTCTCACAAATGGATAATAGCTGGCTCAAAATGGAATTTGCAAAAGCAGGTTTCATAATCTTGCGGGAATGCAACACTTACGGGCAGACAGACTTCACACGTGACTCAGGGAATCTGGAAAAGGATCCCAGATTAGACAAGATAAAAGAAAAAGGATTTCTTGCCCCAAATTATGATTGTTTTGTTCTCTAACACTGGAGAAAAGGAACTTTAATGTTTCACTGAGGTATGCAATGACTTCATTTGTCTGGGACGATCACACAATGGGAAGCATGCGGCCATGAGGCAGTGAGAGGAAACAAAAGGATGAGTTCCTTTTGGTTTAGAAATTGAATGGGGAAAATGGGGATCAAATAGATAATAGGATGTAAGGGACTGGCAATATGCTGTTTCACAAGACGTACCTGGAGGCCATGTTCAGTATGGACCTTTGTAGAAAATGTGGCGCCCGGCTTTGTCTTAGGTCTGGGTTCCTTGGCACGCCAGTACGCCATGGATAGGCCTAAATGTGGGAAGGCTGGCTGCGGACATCCCTCCGAGGTCACGAACTGTAGCGGTCTGAAGACGATCGCAGGCACCTTGGCTGGGTGTTGGGGGTCAGCTTAACCCCCCACGAGCAGGGCAAATCCTGGAAACAGAACATACAGCCAGCAGAGGGTTCACAGGAAAAAGAGCTTAAGATATAGGCCTAAGAAGTACCAGTCTGCCTACATCCTTCCCTTCGAGATATGTCCCTAAAGCTGACAAAAGACTATATTCTCCCTTCTCACAGGAAATTCTTAACCCTGGACGGCTAGCGTTGGTTTCCCGCCCGAATCAGCTGATATTTGGAGGAAGATGGCTGCCGTTTTACAAAGCAAAATAATTAATTAATTACTCGGTAGACAAAGAGATCTATAAACGTAGCAATATATATATATATATATATATATATATATATATATATATATATATATATATTAAGCCACAAATATAATGTCATTTAGAATCTAGAATTCACTATAACTTGGATGTAGCCTTACCTCTGGAAACTTTCCTTAAGCCGTAAGTACTTTGCCCCCTTAGGACGACACTTAATCATGTTTTTTAGTAGCTGCACTGCCCAGTCTCACTTTTAAACACTGCAACTCCTCTTTTGCCGATTTTTCGTCTTGTAAATGCCTTGTGGCCTCTGTATGGGGAGTAATGCCCGCAGTGTACCTTTTGAGGTGCACAGTAGGCAATACTTGGGGGTTTTTGCAGCGTCCCTTCAACCCCAAGCTGCGACCTCTTTTTAACCTACTTTACATCCGTTCTAACCGCCTTCTTCCACCTTGCCATCCCACTCTCTCACTGATTTATTTAATCTTGTAACTGCAAGGATTTCCTCCTGTTAGCCTACATCTAAAAAGATATAAGAATAAATACAAAGATACAATATACATATACACACACACACACACACACACACACATATATATATATATATATATATATATATATATATATATATATATATATATATATATGTTACTTAAGATTACTGTAAGGTTCTGACAGCTACCTCATTTGTTGGAAGAGAGGCTTTGGAACATCTTTAAATAACAGGGCAGGTGCTTGCAGGTTTCAAAAGACCGGGATTGGATCATGGGGCAACTAGCAATGCAGAAATGGAGTCTTGCTATTGTGCCCTGTTGAGCTCACTCTGTGAGTGAAGGTTAAACTGCTCTGAGGTTGTGGAGCTTTTGTGCCTTGTTAGAGTCCTAGCCAACTAAAAACCCCAGACAAGCTTGTTAAATGTATGTTTGTTGTCCAATAGAATGCTCTCGATCTTGTGTTTACGTTTTGTTAAAATGTATGTTGTAGCATCCATAAGAACGCTCGCTATTTGTTTACTTTGTGTTAATGTGTGGAAAATGGAGTAGTTCATTACAGAATATTGCTAAACTTTCTTATATGACAATTGTAGTGTGTATGTTGTCTATACCATTATTGTGAATTTTTGAGTGAACTGAGATTTATAAAAAAAGAACTCTGGAACCTGTTGTGAGTTCCCTGAGCTGTTTGAATTTTGAATATTTTGTGAGAGGAATAAAGGTACAGAGTACGCAACGAATTTCCCTCTCTCCCGTGAGAAATTTGAGTATTTGAGGAGATGATATCTCACGTAGAAGGGCCAGTGGCCCACAGTAATCTACAGAGCTAATGTATCATTGATTGTGGAACTTCCTACCCGTGGGGTCTGCTGGTGTGGCCATTGTGGCCATTCCTTACGGATTTTCATGGTTGAAGAAGAAGCATTCAGGTAATAAAATTTTGGCTGTCTGTGGTTGTTGGACGTTTAGCAATTTAAGGGATGCTGCTGTTTCACTCCTGGTGAAAAATAATTTTCTTAGGCATTTTGTGATGCTCAACTGGGAGCTGTTACACGTTGGGTATCGCCTAACAACAGGGAGACCGTATGTTAGTGTGGCAGCGATAAAAGGTATCCTGGCGACAAACTATGGAAAACTGTCCATGGACAAGTGGATGCAGCGGCTGTGGGAGTACTCAGCCATTCCCTTTTTTCCTTTTTAACTGGTCGCATTAGAAAGAATATTGAATTAAAGTTCAGATAGATATACTGAAACCAAGACAAAAACAGAGATAATCCAAGAAAAGTTAAAATTAAAGTATACATGTGCGAAATGCAATGTAAACAAGTGGTGTGTAGACTACAAAGAGGCATTTGCATCAAAGCTAGGTAGTCTCAGTGTCTGTCTATCTGTGTCAACAAGAACAGAAGCTAGCTAAACTGGGGAGGGAAGTAGAAGAAATATCAAAAGAACTAAAGGAACTAACAAAAGACACGCTCGAAGGCAAGAGAAGAGAAGACAGGATGAAAAAGGAAATTGGAGACCTAAGACGAGAAGTGACAAACCTTAAGAGAGAGAAACAGGAATTGAACAAGTACAGTAGAAAACGGAGAGAGTATGGTGGAGATTAGTAAACAATTGCTGAAGACCAGAACCAGAAATGAAACTGAAACAAGCACTAGACAAGGTACAAAAAAAAGAAGCTTACAAGGATAAAAATGATGAATTCAAGAGAGCTGATGGTAGATGAGTGATAACAGCCAGAAAACACAATCGTTCCCCAAGAAGGAATAAGCACATCGAATAGATAGATTTGCATTGCTCTTGGAAACAGAAGAGGAAACAACCTTCATTGGAGGTTCGCTAGTAAAAGATCAGTGGTTAAATTTTGTGGCTAAAAATAGGAATATGAGAAAAGTTAGTTCTTACCCAGGTGTAGGAGCAAAAAGGAGCCGTGGCAGAAAATCAAAGGGAATAGTATAAAAAGTGCAGTCATACTGTAGGGAGGAGGAAACGACTTATTTCTAAAAGATGGAAGAACTGACCAGACAGGTCTTGTAGCCAACCTGAGAAATGTTGTAGAAAACGTGTGAGAAAACAGATAACGGCATTCTTATGACTTCTGCCCAGAACCAATGTAAGCCACTACTCCCTCAGCAAGGCAATTGGAATCAATGACAGACTGGGGCAAATATGCCAAGAAAAGGGTGTTAGGTTTCTAAACTTTTGAGACAGATTTGTAGGGAATAAAAAACTATATAAAAGAGTTGTAACTCACTTGAATTTGGAAGGAGCAAAATTACGGGGAAACCTTTGTAACGAAAACCACTTCAAACACCTCAGTGAACAAAGTGAACATTCAAGCGAAGAAGTTGGAAAGCTCCCAGAATTTTGTTGGTAATAGCACTGCAGGAAACAGTGAAAATAAGAGAAACAAATAAAGCCACCGAGGACAAAAGAGAAGATAGAAAAGTTCCTCAGAGTGGCACAGTTTAATGCACAATCTATTCGGAACAAAGTAGATCCCTTCAAAGCATTTATAGCAAGTGAAGAATTAGACATAATAGGTACCACAGAAACATGGGTACAAGAAGCAACAAGAGACTTTGTAGGGGAGTACCAAATAGCAGGATATACATTTTTGAAAAAAGATAGACCTAATGAAAAAGGTGGAGGAGTTCTGTTGTATGTCAAGGACCACCTCAGTACGAACTCTGCATAATAATGGGAGATTTCAATGCAGCAGTACACCGGGACACTATGACCTCCACATCAAGCTTAGAAGGAAAGAGACTTCTAGAGTTTGTCAAAAATTAATTTCTCCACCAATGGGTTGACAAACCTACTAGAGGAAACAACATACTAAACATAGTAATATCAACAGAAGGTAACCTAGTGTATGACCTTTCAGTAGGTGCAAATCTAGGCAAAAGCGACCTAAAATTATTACGTTTCCTGTTGATAGTCAACAAACAAAAGAGAAGAAGATACTAAAGAGATGAGACTACTGTCGAGAAGACCTAAGAAAACTATAGTAGTATGTTAAAAATCTAGAGTACGACCAAAACTCAGACATAGACAATTACTGGGATGCCTTTGTAGTAGAATACACAGAAAAATGCTCCAGATGTATTCCATGAAAGCAAATGCTAACACATGGCAACCCTCAGCCTAAGTGGCTCAACAGAGAAATTAAAAATAAAATAAGAGAAAGAGACAGATTGCTCAAATCAGTGATTCCACACCCAACAACGGAAGAAGCAAACAGACATAAAGAACTCTGTAGAATGGCAGATGAATTAGTAAGAAATGCAAAGAGAAATGAGGATAAGAGATTTGCATCAGTTAGTAAGGAAAACCTAAAAGAATTCTTTCCTCGTGTTGATAATAGGAAGCCAGTGAAAAATAGCATAGGTGCCCTAAGAGACAATGGAGGAAACCTAGTGAACTTAGACTTGGAAAAAGCAGAATTATTGAATAAGTTTTTACTAGTGTTTTCACAAATGAAGACACTACTTACACTCTCTGACCCAGCTATTAAATATGAAGGGGCAGAACCACTTGACAAAATAATGTTTACAAAAGAAGACGTTAAAAACAAAATAGAAAAACTAAACAAGCTCAAGTCTCCTGTCCTGGATGGGATGCATCCAAGAGAAATTAAAGCATTAAAAGAGGAGATAGCACTTCACCTACATAAACTCTAAAGAACAACGACAGAACAACAAAAGGCACCTAAAGGATGGAAACTAAGTATATGCCCCCAGTTTTCAAAACAGGTCCAAGACTTTTGAGTCCATAATTGCAGATCAAATTGTGGATCACATTTGTTACCCACCCCTGATACCTATTACCAGCGAAGGGTATTTAATATTTGGTATGCGTGAAACCCGAGCGGTAAGGCATACTGAAAACACACTCAATCTCTCCCCCCCCCTCTCTCTCTCTCTCTCTCTCTCTCTCTCTCTCTCTCTCTCGGTGATCACTGGCATAGCTTCGCTCTCTCTCTCTCTCTCTCTCTCTCTCCATTCTAACAGGTCATCAAATGAGAGTCATGCATTACAAAAATAGACATTTATTGGAAGCAAAGCATTACTTAAATAACTCAGATTCTTACAGGATAATTAAATGGAATAACTCGAAGTTCAGATCACACAGATAACCCCCAATATTAAAATGTCTCAATCAGTAATTAGTCACACCAATCTCTTCTCCAAAATACAGTCCCCTCACTAGGACACTTAGTCCCTTCCACTAGAAACGCCCATTACAGCCTGGAGAACCACACACAAACAATTAAAAACTTTTGCAGAGCTATCCCAGCATTCTGCCTTCCTCCCACGGATCTCTCTGTAAGTCTCCCCATAGACTTGGCTAAGCCAAGTCATTATGAATAGACATAGTTCGTACATGTGCATATGAACTCACACATAACTGGTAACAACCAGTTTCTAAAGGCACTTGAACAAGACCCCATGAACTGACGAACATTGACCCGCTTAAACTATGCATCTTCGTATCACTCCATCCCAGAAATGATTTATCAGCTTTGTCAGGTCATTGCTTCAGCTCTGTTCTGCGCAAAGTCACAGCACATCACAATGGCATATTAAACATATTATTAATTATAGCCCCTTTCCTCTGACAGAGCTCGGCCACCTAAAATTGCTAGCCCCTGCCTAGCAACTGATCACAAAAGAGCTCATACATATAAGAAAACATTGGCCGGCTCAAAAAAAAATAGTAATAACTGCACGTCTCTGGCATTATAAAGTAAAGTCTATCACGCTTCATCTCAAATAACACGCAGGCGTATAAATCTTTTCTGCATTTCGGATTCTTGAATATCCCTCTTTGTCTGCAACTTCCAGCACAGACTGTAGTATGCTGTAGGAAGGCGAACGGCTTCCCTCCCTGTAGAAGACTTCTAACGGCTTCTGTAGATCAAAAAGCGCTGTAGAACTCTGTAGACTCGTAGAAACTCTCGTAATTACCCTGGATAAACGACAGCAACATCTCTGCACAGCTGGTGGACGTCTTGCTAGCGTTGGGGAACGATGATTATGGTGTGTTTAAGTATGTCAGTCAAGTCATCGGTCAATCAAAGAAAATTAACCCCAGACATACTACTTCTATCAAATAATGACATCAAAAATTCAGAAATACTAACTGAACGTCTCCCAATTAACTCCATTTAATTTGACCACTAAATCATAAGTCATTATCATAACTCGCAAGGAAAAAACAAAAATATCAAGTTCTCTAACTCAATTCTCCAAACTCACACATCAGCACACACAATCCAAAACTCACAGTAACTCCACGGACTTCTGCACTCACATTTCAAACTCGAATGTTATCATAAGTAAAAAAAAGAAAAAAGGTAATGAGCCCAAGAAAAAAAATCACGTAACAAGCCCAGACCCCCCCAAAAAAATGTTCTCTCAAGCTCTGATATTACAGCAACTCACAAAATCAGTAAAAATCTCCAATGTTTAACAGCAAAAACCCTTTACTGCTCACATAATTAATTACAATGAGACTTAATGTCAAACGCCCCTTTATGTGAATCACAACCCCGATAAATTACATCTCCCATCTAAAAAGAAATGCTATTTAAAGTTCAACCCCAATTACATCTCTCGTAAGAAAAGGAAGAATAATAAAAAAAAGATAATCACAAGTAAACTTCCCAATCACAAAGCACATAATTTATGTATGATATACATAACCCCGCGTTTTTTCCCACAAATGCCACATGTATAGTTACGGAATTTTTGGCATCGCAACCATTCATGCGACTGGACACAGCCAGAAAGCAACTCTTACACGTGAACTTTCATGAAATGCTATGGTCAACATTTCCAGACATTGTAAAACTCTGAGCAATCACCACTAGAGGAAGGGAATCAACACACCGGACTCATCACAGTGGTTTAGCAAAAAAAATCCTCCTGCGGACACATGCGCTCGAGCAGCAGCACAAAAAAAATGTCTAGTCAGACTCGCAAGTTCGGAAACTCATGATTCTTAAGAAAAAGGTTCTATACTGAAATCACGTAAGCACATTTCACTAAATTAACTCTAGGATATGACTAATGTGTTCAAAATTTGTCTTAAAGACGTAACTCTCACATGACACTGCCCAATTATATAAAAAATTATCACCTATTCGGGATAAAAAAAAAAACTACGATAAACTCATAATGCAGCAATTATATGCCTCCAAAAATAACACACTGGTGAACATAAAAAATGCATAACATCTCCATAGGACCACAATGTAGTAATGCCACTCGCCTCCAATTAGTCACGAAACCAAAAAGAAAGAACCACAGAACTCTTCTCATGGCTTGAAAAAACTCCCAGAGAAATTAAACTCCAAAAAAATCATAACCACAAAAAAGGTCACCCGCTAAATATTACTGCCACCACTATATATATATTTCACCATATTAATAATAAAACCACTCCGGTGATAAAATATTTCCTCCATTTAATTAATAACCACCCCCACACCATATTCCCTCTTTTTTCCCCAATAACCACGTGTTAATAAAAACCACCACTCCAGGAATAAAAAATATTCACCTCTGTTTCGGCAAATAAAAAATACTTACCTCTATTTCACCAATAACTCCATGTGGAATAAAACAAGTCTCCAAAAAATATATCTCCAAGCAGGATAATCAAAAATGAAATCCCATCTCCAAAAAAATGCACTCAAAGCATCTAGCTGACCCACTCACAAATATTGTCATATATTATCTCCTCAAAAATGTGTCTCCATTTGCAGCAAAAATGGCTGCAAAATAATTGAACTAAACATAGCTCTCACCACCATAGGCAAATATCAAATGGCCAAAAACATATCTCCAATATATTATATCTCAAATTATAACTCCAAAATTATATACCTTCAATTCTCCAGAGAATAACTCGATGTTCTAGTCAAAAACTATAAACTCTCTCCTTAGCATAACTGCTGAAAAAGGCAAAAACTCGACAAATAAAATTGTCTAGAAAATTCTAGAAAAAATCACCAATGTGCCACAACTCATTATTATGAAACTCCAAATCCAAACTGTCTAAGCCAAGACTTCTCCATATGCACTACGACATAAGCCACTAGAAACTTAGCCAAGTTTCCTATCTCTGGCAAAGTTGTCACAAATACAACAAAGGTATTGTGCAAGAAAACTCACAATTTCTGGAACATAAATACCCAGAAAAAAAATGTAGTGCCATTACGTATGCATTCAAAAAAATGCTAAAATTCTCCCATATATCTCTCTGCAGCATCAAACAGCTGAAAACACAAACACGTTCCCGAACAATGACTCTAAGTCACGAACTGAGATATTAAAAAATTCACACAAACTGGAGAGAAAAAATCAATTCAAATTCACCCATGATAAAAAAAAACTTGTGTCAGTGATACTATCTTCCAAAAAAGGAAAAAAGAAAAATCAACGGCACTTTTAACTATCTGCTGAACTCATAAAAACAAGAAAAACAAAAAAATGTGTTGTTAGTTCCTCCCAAATTAAAAAAAAAAAAAAAAAAACACCACCACCCTTGATAGCATTACAGCACCCACGTATTAGTATATATAAAAAAAACATCACCAACGTTAATGCTTGTCCTTTCACCAAAAACTCAGCACAAAATTCACCAAAAGTTCAGCAAAACTCAGCACAATTCAGCAAAATTCAGCACAATTCACCAAAAATTCAGCAAAATCCAGCACAGTTCATCAAAATTCAGCAAAATTCATCGCTCATGAACCACTGACATGTTCTCTAAAGTTATAAAAACCCAATAATTAATTAACCACAAAACTTCTCCAATAATTCATTGTAATAATTCTCCATAGTAATAATTATATGTAATAATTATAAAATAATCTCCCATGAAATATCTCAAATCTCTCGTAAAATATGTCTCAAGTAATGATAATTCTACTTAAGTAACCCTCCCGTAAAATATCTCAAGTAATAATAATAATTAATAATAATAGTAATAATTCTCCATAGTAATAATTCTATGACAACGCCAGTCAGCAATCATTATCTGTCATCACTCACCACCACTTAGCACCACTTTAAACTAATCTCTCCAACACAATAAAAAAAAATAACAATCTCTGTGTCCCCATTATATTTGTGCCTTCCAAAGCATAAGGAAAACGTACACCACATCCAATGCATTTCATTTCCTTTTCTCTTCCTTCAAGAGAAAGAAAATCTCTTTCTAAAAAAAAAAACCTCATCCCCCAATACCCTGACAAAAAAAAAAAAGAGAGGAGTTCACCCCCCACTGAGAAAAAAAAAAGAGAACTTCACCCTCCCGGTCAAGCGATATCCCCCAAGGCAGACCACTAGTACCCTCCCGGTAAGCAATGCCCTCGAGGTAGGCCAGTACTCTCCTTGCTGCGCTCCTCGATCGGTCAGCAAGAATTGCGCTGACTGCATATGCATGATTGGCCGCTCTATCTCCAGGAGGCAAAAACAGTGTTGCATGTATGAAAACTATTCATACACCAAAGAAAGATGAATGCATCTCTTCTAAACATGCGCCAATAAAGAAAAACACGTCACTTTCTGCTAATATGGGAGAAAAAAAAATGTGGTAGCCCAAACCAATCCCATTTCACAAAATTATTCCAAAAAAAAACCCAGGACTAAAAACAGGCTCTTTAACACTTACTCCTTCATAGTGAGAAAAAAAACTCGGAATTTGCGCAAGACACACTAACACACACACTCGCAGATTGTCTCGGGAATGCACTCACAAACGTCTCGGTTCTAACTGACTGTTCCCAGCTCTCTCGAGTCTCGAGGCATCGCGCCCTGGGCAAAATTGATGACTCCAGTTCAATTATTTTTGCTCCACATTACAGTTAATGGAAAGATATTTCTCATTATCTCTCATTTAGCAACTGAAATCTAACAATTTAACAATTTTCCATGATCCCACAAAAGGCTTTGTCGTTCGAAAACCACCGCTAAGCCACCAAATCTGTTACCCACCCCTGATACCTATTACCAGGGAAGGGTATTTAATATTTGGTATGCGTTAAGGCAAACTGATAACACACTCAATCCCCCCCCCCCCCCCTTCTCTCTCTCTCTCTCTCTCTCTGTGATCACTGGCATAGCCTTCGCTCTCTTTCTCTCTCTCTCTCTCTCCATTCTAACAGGTCATCAAATGAGAGTCATGCATTACAAAAATAGACATTTATTGGAAGCAAAGCATTACTTGAATAACTCAGATTCTTACAGGATAATTAAATGGAATGATAACTCGAAGTTCAGATCACACAGATAACCCCCAATATTAAAATGTCTCAATCAGTAATTAGTCACACCAATCTCTTCTCCAAAATACAGTCCCCTCACTAGGACACTTAGTCCCCTACACTAGAAACACCCATTACAGCCTGGAGAACCACACACAAACAATTAAAAACTTTTGCAGAGCTATCCCAGCATTCTGCCTTTCTCCCACGGATCTCTCTGTAAGTCTCCCCATAGACTTGGCTAAGCCAAGTCATTATGAATAGACATAGTTTGTACATGTACATATGAACTCACACAAAACTGGTAACAACCAGTTTCTAAAGGCACTTGAACAAGACCCCATGAACTGACGAACATTGACCCGCTTAAACTATGCATCTTTGTATCACTCCATCCCAGAAATGATTTATCAGCTTTCTCAGGTCATTGCTTCAGCTCTGTTCTGTGCAAAGTCACAGCACATCACATTGGCATATTAAACATATTATTAATTATAGCCCCTTTCCCCTGACACATTTATAGAAACAACCTGTTGTTAAACAGTGAACACGGCTTCAGTCAAAACAGATCCTGCTTATCAAACCTCTTGGAGTTTTTCCATAACATGTTTGGTATTTACGACAGTTTTAGAGCAATAGATATACTCTACTTTGATTTTCAAAAGGCCTTTGACAAAGTTCTACACAAGAAACTAATGACAAAAGTTAGAGCTTTCGGAATTGTAGGAGAAACAGCAGACTGAATCGAAGACTGGCTAACTAATAGAAAACAGAGTTGTTATAAACGGGGAAGAATCAGAATGTGCAGATGTGACAAGCGGAGTTCCTCAGGGTTCTGTCCTTGGTCCGCTGTTGTTTTTTATTTATATTAATAACATTGATGTAGGATTAGCTAGCAGGATAGCCAAATTTGCAGACGACACCAAGCTAGGTGTAAATGCAGCAGACCCAGAGACAGTGGAAAGTTTAAGAAGTGATCTAAAGAAAATAGGAAAGTAGTCAAAAAGATGGCAAGTGGATTTTAACTTAGATAGTGTAAAGTGTTTTAAATAGGAACAAACAACACTCATGCCAACTACATGCTGCTAGGGAATGACATAAACAGTATAGAACAAGGAGAGGACCTTGGAGTCCTTATTACCAAGGACTTAAAATCCATAAAACATTGTGTAAAAGCTGTAAAGAGGCAGTTCAAATACAGAAACGAGGAAATGAAGATGCTGCTCTACCCATCAATAGTTAGACCTCATCTTGAATATGCTGTACAGTTTATTCACCAACACTAAGAACGGACATAAATAGAGGTACAAGCAAGACCCACAAAATTAATTCCATCCATCAGGCAGATAGATTACCAAAGACAACTAGAGAGTCTGAACATGTATGGCTTAGAAACGTGACAATTACGGGGAGAACTAATAGAAACATTCAAAACACTGAAAGGCATAACCTATTGACGTTAAACGGAAGCCAGACAAGAAATAATGGATGGAAACTAGAACTGAAGAGATACAACACATCTCTTTGTGGGAACGTCGGTACATACATATGTGACACATGGAATAAAGTGCCACCAGAAGTTGTAAACAGCAACAGTGTGGAAGAGTTTAAAAGAAAGCCAGACAAAATCATTTGGACTGTGAATGAACAGTAAAACCTGGATGGACTAATAAGTCTTTGAGACATCCTAATCCTTGTAACTCCTTGTAACTTTTGCGTCATCCAGCTCAACCTCTCTCCTCTTATTCCCAGTCGTCAAATTTCCAAAATGCTCACTCATTCAACCCACGTGTATATTTTCGTTCAACAGCATCTCTGTATTTTGATATTTTATTGTGAGATCCAGTTGTTGATTCTCCTTCCTCAGTATTAATTCCTTGCAAAACAAACAATCCACTTTTTATTACGTGCCTCCTTGTTTTCTGTCACCTTCTTGGCCATTCTATCCAGCTTTCAGCACTATTGCACACATTACTGCCCTTCTGTAATGGAGCTAAAATCGTCATCGCCTCCAGTACTGTGTAAAGCAAAAGACCTCTGTGAAATTCCTGTCTTCCACAAATCTCTCTTCTCACAGTTCTCATCCAAGTAGATCTGGAATGGGGGTGGGGGAGGGGCGGGTGGGCTGGGGGTAAGGTAGTCAAAGCAAGTCACATGTCCAGAAGCCATCTCCATCTTCCTACCATCATATTCTCATGAACATATGGAACGTCCGTAAGTCCCCGTATGTTTTAATTTCTTACTTTATCCTATCATGTGACTCCTAATATTCTTTTAAGCTGTATTCCGTGATCTGCAGAATCTTTTAAATGTTTCATTGTCCATATATAGTAATATGAATCAAACTAGATTTATGTGTAATCTTGCCTTTCATGTGTACCGGTAATTTCCATCTATTGTATATACAAAACTTATTCAACCTATCCATTCTTTGTTTTGCTTTTTCTTTATTCTTTCATTCAATTCCAACTCAAGGGAACCTGTTCCGGATGCAGTTGTTCCTAATATTTGAAATATTGAACTTCATTAATCTTGTCTTTGTCTATTGCTATTTCGTTCCTTCGTGCATGCTCTGTTCTGTTTTTGAGTCCCATCTTTCTAGATACATGTTTCATTCCATTAAGCAAACTCTGTACATTTTATGGGGTTTTCGCTTTGCTGATTAAAGCAGCAGCATCTAAATATTCTACACCTGTCATTTCTATCGTTACTCCAATGTAAGCTTTTGTCTGCTGTCGCCTCTCTCTCTCTCTCTCTCTCTCTCTCTCTCTCTCTCTCTCTCTCTCTCTCTCTCTCTCTCTCTCTCTCTTATTGCAAAGCCTATTCTATAAGAAGGGCAAACAGGAAAGGTGAATAACACTTCTCGTAGCTCATTATTTACTTCAAACTTACTTGACAAGGTCCCATCACCATTCATTCATGGATAAAGTATAGTAGCTGTATACGTATATTTAACAGGAATGTTGTAGTGACGCTAGACCTTGCGTATTATTGGTCTGAGGACGCTATTGAATGCGTTCTTGTAATTAGCAAGAGCCGTCTGAGATTGATATTTGAGTTTTATATACTACTACACAGTGTATCTTAAATCTGTGCAACTCGTGTCTTCTCTAAAACCAACTAGCCCATCTCTAAGTTTTATATAAGTTTGTTTTTCTGGCCCATTTAGAATAAGTATACTGAATATAATACAAACGACATAGTGTAGATCTTTACAGTTACCAGTCGGCTTACTTTTCGTTTCCTTTGCTATGACTTCCAGTTCCGAATCACCAGGCTTTATTTTCTCATTCCATATTCTGCAAACTAGACTTGTTAGTATACAATGTGTCATTTTAGTTTCAGCCAGAATCATCTCTTCAGTGATTACATCAAAACCCATGTGTATTCCATCTTTTAAGTTTCATTTTTGTTAATCCCACTTTAAAAACTATGAATTCAAGTCTTCTTATTCATGACTTCACAAAAATTGTCTTAATAATTGGTAGTTCTCTGAACATCTTCAGTCCCAGTCTATAGCCATCAAAGTTGTGCATCATGATTTTGCTTCCCAACATGACTGCACCTGTATTGTGTCTAGGCCGCCTACACTTTGCAGGTTTGTTCATATAATCCAAGCAGCTATTGATGCTGACATAGACTTGAATGCCATGAACTGCTGGAAAGGACTCATCATTGCAGATGTAATAACATTGATCCGAGAAACAATGGATGAATTGAAAATAGTAATGATGGAAGTGAAAGCTTTTTTCGAAGAATCTGTGGAGCGAAGCTGTGAATGACTTTAAGGGCTTCCCATTTATCATTGACAAGGTGCATAGGATCACCAGTATTGAAAGGAAATGGTACATGATCGACGACAATGATAGAGAATGGGACATGATCGACGACAATGATAGAGAATGGGACATGATCGACGACAATGATAGAGAATGGGACATGATCGTCGACAATGTAGAAGGAAGGACAGAGGACGGACAATGATAGAGAAGGACATGATCGCGACAATGATAGAGAATGACATGCCCCCTGACGACAGTGATAGAGAATGAGGACATGATCGACAACAGTGATAGAGAATGGGACATGATGGACGACAGTGATAGAGAATGAGACATGATCGACAACAGTGATAGAGAATGGGACATGATGGACGACAGTGATAGAGAATGAGACATGATCGACAACAGTGATAGAGAATGGGACATGATGGACGACAGTGATAGAGAATGAGACATGATCGACGACAATGTCAAGCTGACAAAAATGGCGCTGGAAGTTCTGATCAAGTCATCAGTGCTGCAGGAGGGAGTTGAATTGGAAAATGAAGTTGAACTTCCAAAATGGACACTGGAGAATGAGTGAAGTGTTCAGCATGATTCAGACAGCTAAGAATAGAATAAAGTATTATAACCCCTCCATAATGTGGAGCGTCAAAGTAACTTGTAGGATATCTGAGGTTATGGTACCACTACAACAGGCTAAGGAACCCAGAAGGAAAAGGAAACATTTACCAATAACAATGTTCTTCTAGAAGAAGAAGGAGAAAGTGTCCACTAATGTTAATCTTTGGCCTTTGACTTCATAAGCTCCTGTTGTCATACAACTGACGCCATCCTTTTCCCTTGGGTCTCCTGTGCCTCCAAGCTCTGAAGATGATCCTGATGGTCCTTCTGATGTTTCATCTGTCAGTATCTCAGAAGCCTTCACAGTGCATATGCCACCATTCTTCTTCATTTTATTAGTGTAGGCGTGGTACATTATCATTATCATCACTATTATTTTATCTGTGGTGTACCCAGAGTATTTTATTTCTTTCCTTTATTTCTTTAAATCTTCAGCTGAAAACCAAATGACAGAGTCAACAGCCTATAAACCCGAGAGGGTTGCAAAGGGAAGTCGGCTTGCAGAGAGAGAAGTTATAGGAAAAGGTGGTAAATAAATAATTATGAGGGAATAGAAAATAAAACCGATTTACCTGAAGTTCAGGAGACATCGACAGAGAGCTGGAATGAATTTGCTCCACACTTAAATATTTGGAAATCAAAAGATTCCACAACTGTACTAAAAAGTAAGTATTCTACATTTTAGTTTTAGCCAAAAGAAACTACTAGTAAATTGAGTGTTATTAAACCTGATGGTAGAAAATAAACTTACTCTTTGCAGCAGCAGCAGCAGCAGCCTGCCTAGTGTTGAAAGCAAAAACAGCTAGGCCAGGTAAAGGAGAGTTCAGTGGATGTTTGTCATTCTAGTAGATTTTATACAACAAATTTAATGAACTCAATATATATCTATGCTACAAGTCATTATTAAGAGTTGTCAAAGTAAACTTGACTGATTACCTAACTCATTCCAAAAGCTTGAGATGAGAATCAGCAATAGAAAACAACGCAGGAGAGCAGTACTCCAAACAGGGAAGAAGAAAAGAGCTAAAACATGTGAATGTAGTAGCTTCATCCTGAAACACTCTAAAGCATTTCTTCAAGATACCAACTTTTAGAGGAAAATAGGAAGCAATATTATGTATATGCTTCTTGAAAGTCAATTTCTCATCAGAAGTTACACCTAAAAAAAGTGGAAGAGTCATGAACATTTAAAACAGTACCATTTGATATAAATTAGGATGCAAAGACAAAAATGTTTCTGGATCAACTAACTGTCATATTTTGAGTTTAAGAAGGGTTAAGCTTCCAGATATCTATTCAAGAATTGTGCAACCACAGATCTGAAGTACAAAGAAGAAACAACATCTAGAAGAGCGTCATCAGCATATCCAATCAGTTTGTTCTTGAGCCCTTGCCACATGTCACTAGCGTGGAAAATAAATAGAATAGTTCTAAGAAACACTACCTTGAGGAACACCTGGAATGACATCACTACAGATACTATACTGGCGTCTGCACAGATCCTTTGGGTTCTGCCTATTGAAAATTCTTTTTTGAATATTAATACAAGATCCGACACAATTTTCTATATTCGTAAATTGTAAATAAGTGTTTTATGATTCATATGCCCCAAGGCTACTCTAGAATCTAGACTGACCTTGTGTGCCTCACCATCAGCAAGAGCATTGTGCAGCATGGTAGATATTGATAAGAGTGCATCACAAGTTTCAAGGCGTGTATGGAACCCAAACTGTAATGCCGGTAGTAGGTTATCATCATCATCAAAATTACAGAAACACTTAGAGAGCACTTCAGATATGAGATAAAACAATGGTAATTGTAATTGACCTACATTTTGAAGGGTGTGAGGACAGACATAGTCCATTAGGTAATGCAGAGTTGTTTCCCTTTCTCAAAACAAGAAAAGCTTGCAAGTCTAACTAATCTTCTGAAAATAATAATAATATTAAGAGCAATGAAATTAGTAGTCTTTTTAAGAAAGATGGGAGATCCTGTTTGACTTCTGTAGACCTCAAGGCCATTAAACACAACTTAGGATTTGGAAAGCATGCTGAGGGAACCAAGGACTGTTTGCTCATAAGACTTGAGTCAAAAGTTCTACCTTCTGTTTAAGGGAATATACAGCAGTATATTATAAGCTCTCGCAGCTTTCTCATAGACCAACTGAGCTTGACATTACGCCAGAGAAAGTCTGATCAATTGTTCCTCTGAAAATTATAACCACCTTGTTTTTCATGGTAGGCAAAATTATATGCAGCATTAAACCATGGCTGACCTTTAAGAAAAACTTGAGAATTTTGGGAAGAATTCTCCTTTTGATAATTGTCTCAATGTGATCATTTAAACCCTCAGTAATATTTGGACTTTATAAATATCACTCCCCCAAAGCTCAATGAGATGACAGTGAATACCATCTCAATTGGAATGGGATTTCAAATATAACTTTCTTGAAAAGCTAATACCAAGAACAACCTAATCCATCTCGACATTAACCTTGTGATTAAATAATGATCAGAGGAACCAACAGCAATCCTACCCCACAAGGTACAGTCCCTGTAACATCTATGAAAATATGGTCAAGACAGTTGCCAGATTGATGTGTTGGTTAATTTATTAATTGTACTTCAACCAGAATAAGGGAGAAATCTAGAGCAGCAACATCATGATTATCTGTGGCAGTAACTGAGCTCAACCATTCATTGTGATGATCATTGTAATCACCAATGAAAATTAAACAAGCCTTGGAGTCAGTTTCTTAAACAGCTGCCACTTTGGCAGCCATAAATAGCCATCCAAATCTGGGTTCCCATAGCTAGCAAAAGTGAGGGATTTATTAGTCTTCCACAGACTTGAAGCACTTGTATTTCAGTGCCCTATGAGATATGGAGACCTTCTAAAAGAGGAAGAGGGAACTGACAGAAAAGTGTGCTTGAGTGTACCTCGATGCAAGGGAACTTAAATGCAAGATAGTGGAAGACCCTGGTACAAAGGCTGCGACACCTTCCAAGATTGATGAACAGTCGTTTATTTTGGAGTGGCCCTTTCTTCGAAGAGATACCTACTAGGCTAGTAAGTCTCTTTTATAAAGCAAGAAAGGGTAGATAAAAAAGTGTAAGGAGTGTTAATTGTGTGTCAACAGGAAAAGCTGTAATGAATGTGCTAGACTACCATGAGTTGGTTTTAAACCAGTAGGTCTACTGAAATACCCACCACTTATTACAAAAGAAACCATTCAAAGTTTTTATGACTCAAAATAGTGTAAAATAACATACTAAAAATCATGGAAAATTGAAGCTGTGGAACATGCCTATTTCCTAAGATGGCCACCAAAATGATAACATTTAAAAAATTGCCATTTAACAACCCAAAGTGCGTTGAAATATGTCAAATGTTGCTCAGTATTATGCTTAAGGTCAGACCACTCTCACATTGAGAGTAAATATGTCCCTTGAATGCTATTCTGATACACTTTGTTGATCCAAATCTTTGCTTTTATTATCCTTTTCTGATGCATTTTGTGATAGAAAATGACAAATAAATAAATACATTTGCATTAAAAATACGTTTATAGCAAATAAAGGCGATGTGCTGGCCTGGATTTTAGGTCATTTTATACATCATCAATGTTGCTTTCTGGATCAGGAAGAGTCATATTGGTCCTTTATGCTCAACACATGCTGGGGAGCAATGCAGCCCATACTTTCTGCTGCCACCTTTCCTTCCTTTACATCCTGTCTGGTAGCCATAGCTGATTACTTCCAGAAGATAATCAGGTGCTGACTTCACATCAGTTTGAATAGGCAGCAACTTCAAATTGGCAATCTTCCATCCCCAATTCTCAACATACATCTCGACCCCACTACATTGTTGGACTTGAAGATAAACACATTGGCTGTGGTGCTGAGCTGCTGATGATATGAGAGACAAGCTACAAGGTTGTGTACTTGTACTTGATGCAATCATCTGATGGAAGCGGTTGATATGAAAGGCAAGCTACAAGGTTTTATACTTGTTGTACTTGATGCAACCTTCTTATGGAAGCGGTTGAATCGTAGTGTCCAGTGTCTTAACAGCTTTACCATTCAACACAGAAACAAGTGTGTTTTCTCCCACTATCATTATGTCTTCACAAGTTGCTTTGGGCACGTGAAGTGGGAAGACTGCTGCCTAAAATATTCACAAGTTTTGAGTTTCTTCAGGGCGACTGGCTTACCAATGCCAAATAGTCTTGAAGTGGTGTCACATCTTAGCAAAGAATGAGCAAAGAGGAGTTGTCACATATGTCATTTCCAAGTGCAGCTTAAATGAGCTTGATGTTCCAGCATTTTATTATAATCCTGGACTTTCTTGTCTACTAGTTTTCCATAATTCAGTGAAGCCAGTGTATTGCACAAAGTTAATGCGACTAACTGCTTTCACATCCTCCAATGTAGAGGATATCCACTGTACTTTGCTTACTCTCTGTACTTTAGGAGTAACTTTGACAGTAATACCCATGCCATGGAAATAGTCCATCAAGTGTCCTTGTGTTATGATCTGCATTATCCACCCCCATACTGAATGACATGGTTTCCAGTGGCGTTAAGCTATATACCTGTTCCTAGGGTGGCTGCTGCTCTTTGCTCAAATTTCTGCACTTCATCATAAGAGCAACAAAACCCATGTGTGTGAAGAGAATCAATTAGAAATCTTGAACCAAATTGATGATGCATTTGTACCCCCAAACCTGTCTGTAAGTGACCTATGAGTAGTTTGGGGCGAATGGACTGCATTTTTGAGTGACACACGCCCCAACTATTAGTTTCTTAAGGTGTTTCAATGATTCAGGAAGAAATGACATTGCCTCCTCAGATGCCAATATGTTATCCAGATATATCTCTCTTGATTGTTCCACAGATTTAACATAATTTTTGATGAATTTTGTGGCAGTCTCGATGAGGTTTTATTTTCTCTGCAGTGGTGTTAGTTTCCTATGTTTGACTATAGAATTCGTGAAGAATGTCAGATGCTTTCTCCCGAAATGTTACCACTTACCACATTGGGTTTTGTGTTGATCTCTGTTACTGTAATGTCATCTGATCTTTGTTATTGTAATGTCATCACCAAACTGTTCATTCAGTTTGCCTTCCATGCATGTAAGTCCGTATGGTTCGCTATAAGTATCCACCAGAAACTCCTCCATTTTCTTTTTGAGATCCTGTATAGTTATCTGTTCACCATCATTATCCTCAAGGTACTCGACTACCTCATGAAAGCATCTGCCTGTGTTGAATTAACTGGGGTACCCTACTTGGGTCGTTTGGATTTGGGTGTCTTGTCTGACACAAACTCCTTTAGTATCTGCCTTCTTGTTCTGAAGTTCACACAACACTGATGTTGGTAAACGTCATCTGCGGTGTGCAGATCATTGACATAATGTATCCTTCTCCTGATGGTGTTCCCCCATGTATCATTCCATTCATCCCATGTCTTTAGT
>NC_087200.1:161727584-161757584 GCF_015104395.2 Macrobrachium nipponense
AGTAGGCCTTCAACCGTATTTAACGACTGTTTTTACCTGACCTCTAGGCCAGAGTTTGGTTTTTGCGTTTTTCATGGTAAGTTGCGTAGATATTCAGATTAAACCTTGGAGTAACTTAGATTGACAGTAAAAACATATCACTATATATATATATATATATATATATATATATATATATATATATAGATATATATATATATATATATAATATATATATATATATCTATATATATATATATATATATATATATATATACATACACGCGCGCGCGCGTGTGTGTGTGTTAGAAGAGTAAAGTAATTGATGTGGCATACCAGATTGATCGTGTGATCGAATTGCCATGGAGACAGATCTCTTGACCTCTTCATGTTGAGCAGTCTAAAAAGAGATTTGCCTCTTCTTAAGTACTAGGTTCATAGTTCGCAAGTTCTTATGCTAGAAGCTCTACTTAAGTTGACTACAGTGCATTGTCAGTTCTTTGTAGCATAAGGAATAAACTGTCTGTATATTGCCATCTCTGTTATTGTTACTTTCCCAATAGTATTTTCTTAGGTCATCAAAATCACCTTTATTCATAACATCAACATTATTTTTTTTTTTTATTAAGAATGAAGTTAGGTTAAAATCTTAGCTATTTAAAATTATTCAATAAAAAGACAAAGACATACAAATCCTCTATAAATGGTGATGTTAAAAATATCATGACCTTAAACTATTTAGGTTTGCAACTTATATTACATCGTCAGTGTAATTCAGCGTATCCTATTATTTTTAGTCAGTATACAAAAATGAATGTATTTTAGGATACTGCCAAACCTCAGTATTTTCATAGCCACTTGTTATCGAATTGGTTACTCTGACAAAGAACGTATACTTATATATTTACATACTTAATTATAATAGATAAGCAGTTATTTAAAGAACATATCAATAGTTTTACATCATTCACATTTATTGTCTGTAAGAGGTTTCTTAATTGATAATGCTAAGTAGTTATTAACTTCAGTAAATTATATCCATGGGTGTGTAGCATTGAGGAGCAAGAGTCTGTACGTCAAGAAAATAAAGAAACGAGGTAATGATTTGAGCGTAAATTCACAGAACAAAGGAAGTTAATAAATAAGGATGATGATGAAATATGATAAACTATTTTTTTTTTTTCACCAAAATATGCTAAGCATCTGCGCTGAGTCTGACTGGGTCGTGAATCAGAGAATTTTGCAAAGAATAACTTGAGTAATACAACAAATTCACTATTGATTAACATCGGTTATCACTTCAAATATTTCCAGGCATATTTTAAGCTTCTGCATTTCATCATTTATTTCAAATCTTATTGATATAAACAGTGCTAGACCGGATGTTTACACGGTGACAGACATAAAGAATATGGCTATCTCTGGTTAGGCCTGCCTTTTTCTTCCACGAAGGAAGAAACAAGTAGAGATGAGGTTTAGAGCCGAAAATGACCAACGTTCTCTTCTTTTAAGCCGATGTGACTGACGCAACGATGTAGAGACCTTTGATCTTCTCGACCTCCGAAGATCTCTGAAGCGATAGCATGTATTTCGAATAATAATGATTGGACTGCTTCACTTTGTTGTAAACCTCTTCCATTGAAAAGACATTTAAAAAAAAAAGTAAGTTTCCAAGGAAATTGCGTGTTTCAGGGAATTCTCTTTCCTTTTCATAAATTTGACAGCTCAGAATGCGAGCATAATGAGCTTGTTAACTAATCGGAATAGGAAAGAATTTGATAGCTAGGCTATGTGGGTAGAGTTTTGGTGTCATGTTTACCTAATGGCACTTTCACTTTCTAACGTTGGTATCTATTCCATCCTAAAACGTCTTTGAACATGACTAAGGTTACGAGAGTCATGAGCTATTTCACTGCGTAGACTTGCATTTGTCAATTTGGTGAATACTACCTATTTATTTCTCTCTGTTATATCTCTCGCGAAAAGGTTTACTTCGAAAAGTGGGTCAATTAAGATTCATACACTTTCCACTGAAGATATATTTTTTGTTATTAAAAGAAAAATCGCCCACTGCGCAACAGGAACGGTAGGCCTATGCGAACTGCGTTCGTGTCCTTATTGCAATATGAATTTTTAAATGGTGCTCAAGTTGGATTTTTTTTTTTAAAGAAAAATGGTGCTCAAGTTGGATTTTTTTTAAAGAAAAATGGTGCTCAAGTTGGATTTTTTAAAAAGAAAAATGGTGCTCAAGTTGGATTTTTTTAAAGGAAAATGGTGCTCAAGTTGGATTTTTTAAAAGAAAAATGGTGCTCAAGTTGCACAGGTTTTACGGATTTTTGTACTTTGCCATTATTCTATATATATGTATACCAGATTTCTATCTGCAAATTCTGTTAGAAGTGACACTAAATTAGTATTTTCTATCACTGTTGAATATTTTGTCATTCATTCTCTCGTTAAAAAATAAAAGAGGTTCGCCTTAAACTATTGCATGTAGCAATAGAAGTCAGTGTCGCCTCTTGTTTAATTGATTTCAATTATTCGAGTTTCACCTTAGAAGATTTACATTGAAACGCGATGTCAGCGCGAGTAGACTGCTTGTGAAGTTCCTTCATTGTCATCAGAAAATATTATAATGTTCAATGGGATAAGAATAATTGAAGGTTTAACAGACATTACTCGTATGGCTTCTCGGACGTCAGGTCGCTCATGTTTACTCTTTATTTTTTGTTGGTCTTTCCTTGTTTCCTCTTGTATTTCTTAATTAGGTGTTGCTCTCTGTTTGTCTTCTAGCTCATCGTACAGAGCCACCTGTTATTAACGTCCTCCTGTTCGGGAACTTCTTTTGCATTTTCTTTATTATCTTGGGTACATTTTTTCCTACCTTTCATTCTCTTGGTAGACTTATCTTTGACGCTTATGTCCCCATTGTTTTTATGTTTCTGGCGCTGGCCACTGCCCTTTGTGTTATTTATCGGCCGAGTGCTGTCCTCTTCCTTTACAGGGGAGCGATCATGACAGTCTCGACTCGTTCGTGAACGTTCATCCCTTTCATCTCTTGTGACATTGCCTCGCTCATTTTTCGCACTGTTTTTGGTTTCTTTGGCCTCGAAGTCCGTTCTCCTTTTCCCTTTTTCTGTTGTGCAAGGAATTTCCCCGGAGCCTCTCCCGTCGCTCGATGACGGATTTCTGGGCGCCATCTCCGCCGGAGTAGTGGGTTGCGCCGGGCTTCCTCTCGGTTTGGTGGACTTCCTATTTTGGTCTTGTTTCATCTGAGAAGCAGAAAGATGGGGTTTAGGGATCCTTTACAACTGTGTAATGCTTTTAGATACGCCTCTTCATTAAGAACCACTGCTAGCACTAATACTATGAAACAGAAAATGGCTATTTTAAATGCTTGTAAATAGATAAAATGGGTCCAGTTCCAGTCTTCTTGAATGTTTTGTGAATTCATGTCACAACTAAATGAAGTGACCATTTTTCAGGAACAGGATTGACAACATGCATCAATAACTAGCTGCTCTCTGTCTTCTTATTATTATATCAAACTTATTTAATATAATTTATTTCTGAGTCGTCATCAGTTAAAAAGAATTTTATATATCGTTGCATTTTGTAAATTCATTTCCAAAATGACTTGTAGGCTAGAATACTCGACCTTTTACTACAATAACCTTTCCTGTTTGTAGCATAGCTGTAATGAGTATGCAAATATGTCTGTTGTGGACCCGTATCATCTCAGGTTTGACCTTGACCTATGAATAATACATAACCGAGTTTCTCCTAAGTGTAATACTCATCTGACTTACAGTATTTCCACCAGCCTCTGCTCCTGAGGGTCCTAATTCTGTTGTGGTTAGGGCACGTCTATGGCTTGAAGCATTAAAATCTGCGAAAACAGATCAGAAGAATTATATTACTAATAAAACGTATGGCGTCACATACTTATACACACACACACACACACACACACACACACACACACACATATATATATAGATATATATATATATATATATATATATATATATAATATTATATATATATATATAACGTATATAACGTATATATATTGTCATAGTTGCAGCACCGGGGTAAAGTAAAATTACCAAATCCTAAATTCTGTAATTTCAACATTATTTCTTATGCGCAATCTATGCTTTTCTGACTAATGGCACGCAGACTATGAACAGAAAATGAGAATAAAACCCTTGTTAGAACCATCAGAATTACTTTCCAAATAAATATAATTTCAAAAAGGGGCAATCAGAAGAAATAAAATTATAGGAGCTCTGTCTGACTCGGTGGCACTTGTAATTTTAACTCTACTGCTCACAATATCAAATGTGAAATGCCACCAAGTTGCAAGCAAAACACTTATCCTACAGGGTCAAGTAGGTGTATGGAAGTATGGATCGACAACTTGAAGTTAGCAATACACAATAACACTATGCTGGAGCATTGTAAGAGAGCATGAGAGTCGCTGGCCTTTAGGGATATGACACCCCGAGATTGGCTCTGGTAAAGTGAGGTGAGTGGCAGACATTCAATGGGGCAGTCTACACGAATCTGCAAAGTATTTGAAAATGACATACTCGTATTGGTAAGTGTAAATTTACACAGCAATTGTAAGATTTCTTAGGATATCAAATCTTCAATAATACATGAAGTGCAATGAGCACAACTCTATTTAAAGTAGCAAAGTATGATCACTAATATCTTTGTTTCACACTGAATCACTCATTGGCTTCTTATAGGAAGACAGGAATTCTAGGAATGGTAATCTACAGGAGAAAACACAGCTGGAAATAGAAATGAGTGCTAGGAATAGGGTGAAGAGCTGACTGAACATATGTTTGGTTTCGGTTACCTTTAGCCCGTGGTGTGACGGGCATGGAGCTGATACCATGGAGCTGTACCTGGGTATCGACCAAAGGACATGGGTCACTTACAGGGCTTCACCAGAGGTTGGATAGACAATGCTTTCATCAATCACGAACCAAGCAGGTGGGCAGCTGCCAGTTTGTGGCTACTTGAAAATGCTAGCCATTTCAGCTTCAAGATGTTGGTTAAGGAGAGCGTCAGACTGAGTCGTCAGGCACGGGACTCCTTTTGGGTTGGCGTATTGCAGCAGGGCAATAGGCCTTCCATTACTGGCTCGGGCGAAATGCCACGTTGGGTGGGCAGGCTGTATATATACCTCTGGAATCATCCTATCCAAACTGGATGTTGTTGTTCTCAAAACAAGACCAAGTCCCCTGATGGAGCGAATCGTCTCTGATCTTTCATCTTTGTCGCTAATCATCCACAGGAGCCTGAAAGAAACATTCAACACCGGCAGAGAGGTGCGAACATAGGGAGATGGATTTAAGCCAGGGAGACCTCCTGTGAGACGTGTGGATTTCTGTGATTTGGCAGGAAGTTCTCGATTAATGGCTTTGGGCGCAGGTCTCCAAAGTGTTGGTGACCCTTCTCGGGATTTGACATCGGTCAGTAACTAATCCTGGTGGGAACATAATAACTTATAAATGAAGCTGCATAAAAGAGGCACACACCTATATTTAACTGTCATTTTATATTGCTGGTTCTCCACACCGCAATTCTGTGTCAAATGGGGTAACGTATTATCGTACACCTTCAGCTCCCTAAACAGGCTTCGGCAAGGGGGCATTCTCTCCCAATACCTGTTTAATACGTACACAGATGCCTTGAATGTCAAACTGAACTCACTTCCAGTCGGGTGCACTGTCAATGAAACAACTGTAAACAACCTGTGTTACGGGACGATATGCTTCTGATTTCCCCATCAGTGCAAGGTCTCCAACGACTCATCGACACTTGCCACCAATATGCAGAGGAATTTGATATCCTATACAACGAAACCAAGACCCAGTGCATGTCGCTGCTCCCGAGATCACTTAAGCACATTGCATAACCACAAATTTTCCTCGGAAATCATCGGGTGGAATTCGTGTACGAATTTCCGTCTTTGGTCACATTATCACGAACTACCTAAAATATACGGCAGACATTGAACAGAGGCGTCGTAAACTATGTGCAGCTGGCAACATGATTGCAAGGAGGTTTTCCTTCTGTCACCGGGACATGAAACTGCTGCTCTTCCGCTCGTATTGCTAGAGTATTTATGGGTGTTATCTCTAGACAAACTATACCTGAGAGACCATGAGACGTATCACTGTTGTCCACAATGACATTTTGAAACGCCTCGCAAACACTCGTTGCTACCACTCCGTGTATATATATATATATATATATATATATATATATATATATATATCTATATATATATATATATAATATATATATATATATACACACACACACACACACACACACACACACACACACATACGCATATACTTTCCCCAATAATAATTTGCGAACAACACACTTAAGATCGAATTCAATATTTTTTAAGTTGATAATAATTTTGTCCTCTCAAAATTATCAACTAAAAAAATTCCCCTTCGGTTTACATATATGAATATATATATATATATATATATATCTATATATATATATATATATATATATATATGAATAACTTGATCACGAAGTATATAAAACGTGATGCTATGTATAAATAAAGGTTTTTTGCCATGAAGGAAAAAATGAAAAAGCGAGATAGCAAATACTTTCGGTCCTGTTCGGACCCTTTACTTTGCCTCAGTAAAGGGTCCGAACAGGACCGAAAGTACTTGGCTATCTCGCTTTTTCATTTTTTCCTTCGTGGCAAAAAACCTTTATTTATATATATATATCATATATATCTATATATATATAATATTTAATATATTATTATATATTATATATAATATATATATAATATATATATATATTATAATATATATATTCTAGTTGCGAATGTCCTTTAATATCTAATTCGCCCTACCTCGGAATTAATATGTTTTCATATATGTAAACCGAAGGGGAATTTTTTTAGTTGATAATTTCGAGAGGACGAAATTATTATCAACTTAAAAAATTCCCCTTCGGTTTACATATATGAAAATATGTTAATTCCGAAGTAGAGTAATTAGATATTAAAGGACATATGTAGCTCGAATAATTTATATGAATCACGGTGATGTGATAATTATTCACACACACACACCCACACACACACGATATATATATATATATATATATAATATATATGTATATATATATATATATTTTATATTATATGATATATATATATATATTTATATATAATTATATATATATGTATAGATATATATATTATATAATATATTTATATATATATATTTATATATACACAAACATATACGCACAGAAATACCCCGAACTTAGTGAGGGTAGGTTCCAGAACCCCTCGCACAAAGGGAGTTTAAAAATGCTAATAAATGCATATTTCTAGAGTTTAACGCTAAATATTACCCAAATCATGCTCCCTAAATAGTATTAAGCTAACTTTTAAATGAAATTAAAATTACTGTAATTTCATTTAAAAGTAGCTTAATACATTACCCTTAAATAAGGAAATAAATGGTTGGTAAAAATATAGCAGCGTGTGAAGATTAGATATGTACACTGGACAAGAAAAGTGAAGATACAGTTTTCATTAGCTTTCGTTCATCGTACTTCCCATTTGTTTTTACTGAAAAGACATAATATCGCTTAATTTACTCTAGAATATGAAAATACACCAAATTATATCATTTAAGTTGAAACTGCAAAACAAAACCGTTCAGATACCTAAAAACATGATATATGTCCGAAGTAATTGGAATTTCACAGATGGATTCGTTCATAGAGATCTGGTAGATAGAATGCGAATTTGTCATTGTAGTACTATGTATCACGACAACAATATTTACGCGTTTTCCTTCATGAACGGGATATTATTGCATCATCGTAAGTAGTGAATGCAATTATTTTAGTTTCTACAAACTGATGTTTGTATTTTAAAGCGATTAAACTTAGCTGACGTCAATGGCAGTCAATGTTGCGACGGCTAAGGTAGGTTGAGCAAATCTAGTTGCATCCGCAAGAGCGTTTTCTATGATGTGAGGAGGAGCCCTAGAACTTCGAGCATGAAAACCCATCACTGGATACTGGCTTACGTAACGGATTTCACACTTTGATTACTTTGACGTTGACATGGATCGAATGCTTGTGGCTGTTTACAAAGCTACTGTCTTTAAACATAAATCTTTATCAAGGTTAAAGTAGCATGTCAGCTCAAAGATTTTCTGGCTATATGCTCCCAATACAAAGCAGTTCGTAGTAGCCTACAGCCCGACACGACTGCATTTCTTTGCCGCTAGGCCTATGCTTGCTCTCTCTCTCTCTCTCTCTCTCTCTCTCTCTCTCTCTCTCTTCGTAGTAGTAGTCATCTTGCTTGGTGAGACGTTCCTGGTCGAAGTCAGATTAATCAACAAATATCACAAGTTTAACATACGTCTAGAATTTGAGAAATATCTAGAAGTGTTCGTGAACTATCGGTGATAAGATTAGTGTGGAAATAGTAGGATAAAGCGTCTTCTAAGTTAGTTTATCAAGTGAAATACTGTAAATCAGAACAAGATGGCAGTAAGCTCCAACTGCGGAAAAAAATGGCGAGATTTAGCTTGCTTGGCAGATTCGCAATACGATGAGGTAGCAGGAAGGGAACTGGCATTTCTGATCTATGAAATCAGCAACAGTCCTAACCAAAAAGATACAAAATCATTCATAGATATATTAGAAGGATACAATCCTTCAAACTGGAACAAATCAAATGAAAACATCTTGATAATAATTGAAGAAGTTCCAAATAAAATCCAAGTGGTCAAGAGACTCATAAAGAAAATATACATAAACCAACATATTCCGACAAAGAAAATGAATAAAGTGAACCTTGTGAATATCCTAATTGATGCATTAGGAAAAAGAATGCCAAAAGCATGTAAACTGTGTAAGGTGTGGTATAGCATAGTTAATCCACAAAACCTAATCAGAAAATGTGCTGCATGCAACATTCCGACCCATCCACAGTGTGCTGAGGTAATGCAAGATATGAGAAAAGACACAAGAATTTTTGCTCAACATGTCTACCATGGATAGACAATGTTATTAAATCAAGATTGAATGTACAAATAGTTGAGGATGAAGAAGAAGAAGAAGAGAAGAGATAAGAAGAAGAAGAAGAAGAAGAAGAATAAGAAAAGAAAACGTAAGAGACGTAAAACAAAACTGAAAATGACAGGAAAAAAAAGATAAGGAAACAAAGAACAAGATAAAGTATGGATGCAGAGATACTCATTGATACTACATATGAGGCTATAAAGCAGCATACCTACGAAGAAATAAATTACGATATGACAGCACAAAAGAAAATGCCGAAGAGGCTCTACCCAGATCTACACAATGACGGGAAAGAGGAAAAAATATACAAAAAAGACAAAGTCTGCAACCTTTTGAAAAGAGGGAATTGCAGATATGGAGAAAAATGTTACTACAAACATCCTAAGGTATGTCACAACTATGAAATATATGGTAAATGTGCATACTTAGATGGATATGAGGATGATTGCAGAGATCTACATCCAAAAATATGCAAAAACCTAAAAGAAGGAAAAGGATGTAAGTTCGACAAAAAATGTAAATATATGCACCCTGTAGCCATGAAAAATAATCAAATAAATAACCAATCAAGCAATAAAATCCAAAATAAGAAAGAAACAAATAAAGAGAGGAATGAAGAATATCAGGTAAAAGAAAAAAGCAAGCCATCAACGAGATATGCAGAGGTGCCAGCAAAAAATTTCAATGCATCAGCTCCAAGATTCTACTCAAGAGATAATAACTGTTTTTTATTATGCAAGGGGATATTGCAGATATGGAGAAAATTGCAGATTCAGACACAAAATGAATAATTATGATGAAGGAAGAACAAATATTATGGAAAAGTTGGATTTTTTAATGTCAGAATTTCTGGAAATGAAAAAAAGAACAACATACCAGAACAGGAAAGAGACATGGGAAAATCCTTATCCTTATTACCAATATTAAATGAAGGAGAAAACACGCAAACCATCATAGTGATGAATGCGCAGGGTTTAGTTACGAGTAACTCAAAAAGAAAAATAGAGTACTTAGAAGAACTAACCCAAATTGAAAAGAAAATAGATATAATGAATATAAGTGAAACCTGGTATTCCCAAGAGACTGGGAATGATGATCAAATAAAAGGGTTTCAAACTTATAGATCAGATAGAAAAAATAGGAATCAAGGGGGAACCGCAATATATGGGAAAGACAAAAAAACAAGGAAAAATATATGAGAAATATAGTAACTCAGATGTGAACTAATAGCGGTAGAATTTGAATCTGAAAAATTAATGAACATAGTAATATATAGACCTCCTAATACTAAAGAGTTTGACTTAATAATAGAAAAATTGGATGATATATGTAGAAATCACAAGGACTGGACTATTCTCCTATCTGGAGACTTCAACTTTCCTTTCGTAGACTGGAAAGAACGAATAGGAGATTGTGGATGTACTTATACATATAAAAAAGAGAGTAATAGTAGTGCAGAAGATAAGAGGCAATTCGAAAAGCTATTAGATATGCTACTAGAATACAACATTCAACAAATAAATCACCTGCCAACAAGAAAGGAAAATACTTTAGACCTAGTATTTGTGAATGAGATGAATTATGTTAAAGAAATAATAGTTTATAATGCGAGTATTTCAGACCATAATGTCATAGAATTAACAGTCCATTCCAAAGCAAGTGAAAACAGAGATAAGCAAGAAATGAAAAAGTGGGAAGGATATGGAAAATACAACTTCTACAGTAAAAATATAAAATGGTCAGAAATAAATGAAGAATTAAACAAAGATTGGGATAATATTTTCGTAAGTGATGACATAAAGGTAAATACGGAGATATTATATAAAATATTAGAGAAAATAGTGGATAAATATATACCGAAGAAGAAAAGTAAACATCAGTCATGCATACCAAGAGACAGAAGGATCTTGTTCCAGAAAATCAGAGTGGAAAAAAGGTCTAGCAAAAAAAAAAAATGCATGGAAAGTTATAGAACTAAAAAGTAAGATAGAAAAGCCAGACAAAAACAAAAGATTATACAAATCAAAAGAAAAAATGAAATACGGGACTTGGAAGAAAAAACCCTATTAAATATCAAGCAAAATCCCAAAACTATTATACTCATATGCGAAGAAGATGAATAAAAGAAGAATAGAAATAGGCCCTCTAAGAATTGAAGGGAGATTAACGAATGAAAAAAAGGAAATTTGCAACATACTGGCAGAACGATATAAGAGAGAATTCACCCCTAGAATAGATAATGAAGATAATGATATAGAAGTAAGGGATGAAAATAGTGAATATTTAGCTGACATAGATATTAATGAAACTGATATTGTGCAGGCTATTAATGAAATTAAAAATGGAGCTGCTGCAGGGCCTGATGGAATTCCTGCTATTTTGTTAAAGAAAGTAGTTCATTCTATCGCAAAGCCACTTGCAATATTATTAAGACAAAGTGTAGATACAGGCAAGATTTATGATGAGCACAAATTAGCATATATTACCCCTACTTTCAAAAGTGGATCAAGACTAGAGGCAAGTAATTATAGGCCTGTGAGTCTAACATCACATATTATGAAAGTGTATGAAAGGGTAATGAAGAAAAATATTATGAAACATTTAATAAAAAATAATTTGTTTAATAAAGGACAACATGGTTTTTCGTACCCGGAAAAAGTACACAAACCCAACTGTTAGTCCACCGTGAGAACATATTCAAAAATATGAAAAGCGGAAATGAAACAGATGTGGTTTATTTAGACTTTGCAAAAGCTTTTGATAAAGTAGACCATAATATATTAGCGAAGAAAATTAGAAAACACAATATCGTGGATAAAGTAGGAAGATGGTTAAAAGAATTTTTACACAACAGAAAACAGATAGTTATTGCAAACGACGAGAAATCGGATGAAGCCAAGGTAATATCCGGTGTGCCGCAAGGTACGGTGTTAGCTGCAATACTGTTTGTTATTATGATTGAAGACATAGACAATAATGTTAAGGATTCGGTAGTGAGTAGTTTCGCAGATGACACAAGAATAAGTAGAGAAATTACTTGTGATGAAGATAGGAACGCTCTACAAAGAGACCTTAACAAAGTATATGATTGGGCAGAGGTAAATAGGATGGTATTTAACTCTGATAAATTTGAATCAATAAATTATGGAGACAGAGAAAGAAAGCTATATGCATATAAGGGACCTAATAATGAGGCAATCACAAATAAGGAAGCAGTTAAAGACCTTGGTGTGATGATGAATAGGAACATGTTATGCAATGATCAAATAGCAACTCTGTTGGCAAAATGTAAAGCAAAAATGGGAATGTTGTTACGGCACTTCAAAACAAGAAAAGCTGAACACATGATTATGCTTTATAAAACATATGTTCGTAGTCCACTTGAATATTGCAATATGATATGGTACCCACACTATCAAAAGGATATTGCACAAATAGAGAGTGTACAAAGGTCCTTTACAGCTAGAATAGAAGAAGTTAAAGACCTTGACTACTGGGAAAGACTACAATTCTTAAAATTATATAGTCTAGAAAGGAGGAAGAAGAAAACGCTACATGATAATTCAGGCATGGAAAGCAGATAGAAGGAATAGCAGAAAATATCATGGAACTAAAAATATCAGAAAGAGCAAGCAGAGGTAGATTAATAGTGCCCAAAACTATACCAGGAAAAATAAGGAAAGCACACAGGACATTAATCCACTACGCACCAGCATCGATAATGCAGCGTCTATTCAATGCGTTGCCAGCTCATCTGAGGAATATATCAGGAGTGAGCGTAGATGTGTTTAAGAATAAGCTCGACAAATATCTAAACTGCATCCCAGACCATCCAAGATTGGAAGATGCAAAATATACCGGAAGATGTACTAGCAACTCTCTGGTAGACATTAGAGGTGCCTCACACTGAGGGACCTGGGGCAACCCGAACAAGATGTAAGGTCTGTAAGGTCTGTAAGGTCTCTCTCCACTTTTGAAACATTTGAAAAAATATCATCACTTAATCTCTCAAAGTAAATATAATGAATTAAGTATCTCTATCTATAGGCCTATGCTTGCGCGCGCTCTCTCTCTCTCTCTCTCTATCGTCCTAATATTTCATTCTTTACTGTAATGTTCCTTACGATTTCCACAAGTACTGCCCAAATTTTAAAACACTTTCTCTCATTGTTTAAGATCCGTCTTCAGTTACGTATGAATTTTACGTCAGTTTAGTGTCAAACATTACTTATAAATAAGATTTCACAGTAGGTTTTAAAAAAGGATGGTCGATATTCTACCCTGAACTGACGTTACCAAACCAACATTAACGAATAATATAGAGCCTGTTTCTACATTCAAGTATAAATGAATATAGGACCTCTACAGAATCTTTATGGTGTAAAGTTAATGGAAATCTATAGAAAGCAACAAACGCTATGAGTTTGAAGCTCCGCCCCCTTTCTAGAGTTGCCAGGTGTGGCATTATTGAACAATATATGTCCGAAGATTTAAAAAAACTGTATCTTAACTTTCCTTGCCGAGTGTACAGTATTTCTTAGTTCTTTCCCCCTTCCGACCAACCATCTATTTGTAGAAGTCTTCTCAACCACTTTTAAGAAATTTTTTATTCTGTCTCTTTCTCTTTGTTCAGAAATTCCTTTCCATGAACAAACAGTGGTTTTTATTTGGTAGGGTACAACTCTTAGTTATGTGCTAAATACAAGAGAGAGAGAGAGAGAGAGAGAGAGAGAGAGAGAGAGAGAGAGAGAGAGAAAGCTTTGTCTTTACGCAAGTATTAAGCTAACTTTTAAATGAAGTTAAAGTTACTGTAATTTCATTCAAAAGTTAGCCTAATACATTATCCTTAGCCTAATACATTATCCTTAAAAGGGAATAAATGGTAGGTAAAAATATAGGTGTGTGAAGATTTCATAAGTATGGGGGGAGAGAGAGAGAGAATTACTAAAAATCTTTTGTTGTTAATCAGCAACCCTCTCCCTTCTGCCATGTTACTTGACATATTTGACAGCTCTGGTCCTCAAGCTTCTAGTAGAGTTAAACAGAAGAAGGAAAGAATTCTTTATATGCATCATTTTGTCATCAGTTATAATATTATTATTATCATTATTATTATTATTATTATTATTATTATTATTCTTATTGTTATTATTATTATTATTATTATTAATAAACATATAGTAGATGTGCCACAAAAATTTTCTCATCTCGGTAAGAGAGAGGAAGATAGAGAATTTTGTAATTACAGTTATATTATTATTATTATTTTTTTTTTTTTTTTTTTTTTTTTTTTTTTTTTTTTTTTTTTGCTCTATCACAGTCCTCCAATTCGACTGGGTGGTATTTATAGTGTGGGGTTCCGGGTTGCATCCTGCCTCCTTAGGAGTCCATCACTTTTCTTACTATGTGCTCCGTTTCTAGGGTCACACTCTTCTGCATGAGTCCTGGAGCTACTTCAGCCTCTAGTTTTTCCAGATTCCTTTTCAGGGATCTTGGGATTGTGCCTAGTGCTGCTATGATTATGGGTACAATTTCCACTGGCATATTCCATATCCTTCTTATTTCTATTTTCAGATCTTGATACTTATCCATTTTTCCCTCTCATTCTCTTCAACTCTGGTGTCCCATTGTATTGCGACATCAATGAGTGATACTTTCTTCTTGACTTTGTCAATCAACGTCACGTCTGGTCTATTTGCACGTATCACCCTATCTGTTCTGATACCATAGTCCCAGAGGATCTTTGTCTGATCGTTTTCTGTCACTCCCTCAGGTTGGTGCTCGTACCACTTATTACTGCAAGGTAGCTGATGTTTCTTGCACAGACTCCAGTGGAGGGCTTTTGCCACTGAATCATGCCTCTTTTTGTACTGGTTCTGTGCAAGTGCCGGGCATTCGCTTGCTATGTGGTTTATGGTTTCATTTTTCGTATTGCACTTCCTGCATATGGGAGAGATGTTATTTCCGTCTATTGTTCTTTGAACATATCTAGTTCTTAGGGCCTGATCTTGTGCCGCTGTTATCATTCCTTCAGTTTCCTTCTTTAGCTCTCCCCTCTGTAGCCATTGCCATGTGTCATCGCTGGCTAGTTCTTTAGTCTGTCTCATATATTGTCCATGCATTGGTTTGTTGTGCCAGTCCTCTGTTCTGTTTGTCATTCTCCTGTCTCTGTATATTTCTGGGACTTCATCTGCTTTTAATAGTCCTTCTTCCCATGCACTCTTTAGCCACTCGTCTTCACTGGTTTTCAGATATTGCCCCAGTGCTCTGTTCTCGATGTTTACGCAGTCCTCTATACTTAGTAGTCCTCTCCCTCCTTCCTTTCGTGTTGTGTATAGTCTGTCCGTATTTGCTCTTGGGTGTAGTGCTTTGTGTATTGTCATATGTTTCCTGGTTTTCTGATCTATGCTGCGGAGTTCTGCCTTCATCCATTCCACTATTCCTGCGCTGTATCTGATTACTGGCACTGCCCATGTGTTTATGGCTTTTATCATATTTCCAGCGTTGAGTTTTGACTTGAGTATCGCCTTGAGTCTCTGCATATATTCTTTCCTGGTCGTGTCCTTCATCTCTTGATGTTTTATATCCCCTCCTTCCATTGTTCCCAGGTATTTGTATCCAGTCTCATCTATGTTTGATGTTGCTCCCATTTGGTAGCTTTATCCCTTCAGTTCTCGTTACTTTGCCTTTTTGTATGTTGACTAAGGCGCATTTTTCTATTCCAAACTCCATCCTGATGTCCCCAGATGCAATCCTTACAGTCTGGATTAGGGTATCTATATCCTTGATGCTCTTACCATACAGCTTGATGTCGTCCATGAACATCAGATGGTTGATTCTGTTGCCTCTTTTCTTGAGTTGGTACCCGGCATCCATCTTCTGTAGTACTTTTGTCATGGGAATCATGGCTACTACGAAGATCCCTCTCTTGATATTAACCTCTGCTAGTCTTATTCCAGAGCTTGTAAGTATTGTATTCCAGTTGCGCATTGTATTTTTAAGGAAGCTGATGGTGTTTTCCTCTGCTCCATATATTTTCAGGCATTCTATTAGCCATGTGTGGGGTATCATGCTGAAGGCTTTCTTATAGTCTATCCATGCCATGCTTAGGTTGGTTTTCCTTCTCATACTGTTTTTCATTACCATTTTGTCTATCAGGAGCTGGTCTTTTTTGCCCCTACACTTCCTTCTGCAGCCTTTCTGTTGGTGGGGGATGGTGTTTGTCTCCTCTAGGTAGTTGTATAGCCTTTCACTGATGATACCTGTTAGTAACTTCCACATTATTGGTAGGCAGGTGATAGGACTGTAGTTACTGGCTATATTTCCCTTACTCTTGTGTTTTTAAGTACTAAGGATGCTCTTCCTGTGGCATCCATTTGGGTGCATGGTGATTTGAGATACAATGCTGAAGTTGTTCTGCTATTCATGGGTGTAGGGCCTTGAAGTTTTTGAGCCAGTATCGATGGACTTCACCGGGACCTGGGGCTTTCCAGTTTGGCATTTTCTTTAGTTGGTGTCTGACTGTGTCTGTCATGATCTTTGTGAATCTTTGTTTTATTCTCCCTGTTTCTTCTTCCTTGACTTCCTGGAGCCATGTTGCATGTTTGTTGTGTGATACCGGATTGCTCCATATGTTTTCCCAAAGTCCCTTACTTGGTTCGGCTTCAGGAATTTCTTGGTGGTTGTCTTCCCCTCTTAGTTGGCTGTATAGTCTTTTCTGGTTGGTTCCGAATAGTTTGTTCTGTTGGTATCCCTTATTCCTGTTCATGTACCATTGGATCTTGTGTGCTTTGGCCTTAAGCCTGTGTTTTACATCTATTGTGTTTAGTCCCCTCTCTTGTACTTTGTATTTCTCGTTGAGTTCCTCCCTTGTTTTCTTGCTTCTTAGCCTTTTTTCTGCCATCTCTTTCAGTTTACTAAAGTCAGATCTCATCACCATGATTTGCTTTTCCAGGCACCTTTTCCAAGGCGAATGCTGTTTTGGTTTCTGTTGGGTTGGTTGTGCTGGTGGTGTTGGTGTTCGAATCCCCATCAGTTCTGTTACTAATCTTGCTCCTGCATATGCCAAGTTATTTGTTTCTGTGATACTGGTGGAGTGTATTATGGCCATTATTTCATTGACCTCACTTGCTTTTTCCCTTAATTTCTTGGTGTTGTAGGCTTTCATGGAGGGGATCTTTGTTCTCTCTGTATCTGGCTCCATCCATTGTCTAATCTTTTCTACCCATTCCGTCCTCTCTGTTACTTTGTCGGTGTTTCTTCATGTGTCGTTGTTTGATACCTCATCATCCCTGTCGTCTTCTGTGGCATCGTCTCTCAGTTCCTCTTCGTGTAATTCTTTGTCGTGTGACATTTCCCTTTCCAGTTCTTCTCTTTCTGTTGGGGAGAGCCAGTTCTTTTTCTTTATGTTCCTTACTTGGTTTGCCAGCCTCTGCTCTGTTTGGGGGGTGTTATTCCTCTCATTCCAGATGTTGACCAACTTCCTTCTATATCCTCTCTCCGTCGGGTTGCTTCTGATGTAGCATCTCCATATTTCCTTATTTTCTTCTCTTGTCCATTTCTTCCTCTGGTTTGCTTCTGTAGCTCCAATCTCAGGCTGTTGGTTACTGTCGTTGTTGTGGTCAGTTGCTGGATGACGACCTCCAAGTACCTGACCATCTTCCCCTTCAATTGGGCTGAATACCTGGCTGCCGGACGAAGCTCCTCGGTTGCCAGAGGTTCCATTTCATTTCTTAACATCATTGCGAGTTTTGCTATTTAACCCATAGCTGGACCCTACCCCATCAGGGATAGGTACCCATTTACAGCTGAGTAGACTGAGGAAATTATGGTAAAGATCCTTTCCCAAGGAATCAACGCCGAGGAGAGCGGTCACCCATCCAACGACTGACCAGCCGCAATGTTGCTTAACCAGTCCATTGACGACCTAACCCACTCTGCCACGGCGCCACTTATTATTATTATTATCATTATTATTATTATTATTCTTATTATTGTTGTTGTACTTAAAAAGCAGACCCTTTTTCCATGCTACTTAAACAGGCTAGTAGAGTGCCTATAGAGGTCATGATCAAATACGGTGTCAAAATAGTGTATATATTTGAATTTTACAGATAAATTATGATACCATAGTCATCAAAGTCATTAACGATTTACTCTCTCTCTCTCTCTCTCTTTCTTTCTTAAAGCGAGCTTTCGTCGGGAGCTGCCAGACATCCTCGGGCTGGGAAGCTGAGGGTGGACTGATCTTGGTGTGGTGTCCGTCCTCCTTATATTTGGGGTTGACAGCAGGGGGTCTGCCCCATTGGCTGGTGGCAGTGAGTCTTCGTTTTCATTGGTGGCTTGAGCCAGGTTTCAAGCCACTTTCTCCGAGCCGATGGTTGCGATGTGGAGCGCAACGCCCAGGAGGTCTAGATCTGCAGCATCGCAACCATCGGCTCGGAGAAAGTGGCTTGAGACCTGGCTCAAGCCACCAATGAAAACGAAGACTCACCGCCACCAGCCAAAGGAGATCAGCATGGGGCAGACCCTGCTGTCAACCCTAAATATAAGGAGGACGGACACCACACCAAGACTATGTTATCATAGTTTATCTGTAAAATTCAAATACATACACCTATTTTGACACTGTATTTGATCATTACCTATACAGGCGCTGTACTAGCATGTTTAAGTAGCACGGAAAAAGCTGCTATTTGCAAAATAGAGAAGAATCTCTACAAGTGTAACGCTGCTGAAGTAGCCATTACTTTTAATAAAGTTTTATTATTATTATTATTTAAATATATTAATAAACATAGTACATATTACATGTACCATAAAAATTCTCTCATCTCAGTAAAAGAGAGGGAGAGAGAGAAAGAGAGAATTATTATTTTTATTATTTAATATAATATTATTCCATTTTCACATAAAATCTTGAAAACTTATAAATTACATAAGAAAAATTAAACAACCACTTTTGCAGGGTTTCTTCAGGATTTGAAAATGCGTTTGTGTTCCCGCGTCTGTGAAATACTCGTGTATGATAATTAGTTTGGTTCCAATGAAAAGTTCGTGCTATTGTGAATTCGCACAACTCGAATTGCATAAGGTTGAGGAAGTACTCTATATATATATACATCTAAATGCAATATATACATATATATATATATATCTATATATATATATATATATATATATATATATATATATATATATATATATATATATATCTATATATATATATAATCTATATACACACACACTAGCTGACAAACCTGGCGCTGCCCAGGAGAACACTGAATAACACCCCTAACTCTCTCTCTCTCTCATTCCTGTTGTGATAGTTGCTTTTATTACATTGCCCAGCATTTTTGTCATTTTACATTTCACCTTTTCTCACCTGTTATTCCTATTGGGGCTGAATTTGGACTTTAAGGTCATTGGGAGTGACTGTTATCTCAGTGATCTTGAAAACTATGGATTAGACACTAATCTCTGTCATTTTCGTTTATATTTACGTCACCCCTTCCCACCCCCCACCCCCTTTGGTGCCAGTGATGTCTTAACCCCCCAGTATTCTTTTCCAGATAGTAAGTCATATTATATCAAATTTGGTTGAAATTGCTTGATGAGTTTCTCAGTTATGCTGGAACATACACACACATACAAACATACTTCCATTTTTATATAAGTTTATAGATATATGCATATAATAATAATATCATTTTTTAATACTGATGGGCACATGTTTCATTAGTGAACAAAAGCCTTAGAAATTAGCGTCTGTCTTAAATTTGTGGTTTTCCTCCAAAAATTTAGTGTGAATTCATACATGATTTTTAGCATATTGACTTTTCAAGATGACCTACACTATCAGCAGACTAGACTAACTAGATAGTTCTAGGAGACTTGCCTGCTTCGCTGGAAGTGTCTTGTAAATTGTCATCACCTGTCCTTTTGCTGCTGGTGTTGGTACGGCGTGTTTCTCTTGCCCTTTTATTTCTTCTCTTTTCAACTTCACCCTCATTGTCGACAATGACACCGTATTTTTCCTTAACAATTTCTTCTCCGACATCCGTTTCCTGTTCATTGCTGCTTTCATGGTGTCCATCTACTGCCTCTTCAGTGCTGCTTTCAATAATTTCACTGTTTTCATTGTTTTCATGAGATGTTTCATCTTCAGTGCTGTTTTCATCAGATGTTTCATCTTCAGAGCTGTTTTCATCAGATATTTCATCTTCAGAGCTGTTTTTATCGGATGTTTCATCTGCAGGGCTGTTTTCATCAGATCTTTCATCTTCAGCGCTGTTTTCATCAGATGTTTCATCTGCAGGGCTGTTTTCATTGTTTCCATCTATTTCTATTTTAATGCTACTTTCACTGTTTTCATCAGATTTTTCCTCTTCCAAGCTGCTCCCACAGTTTACACAGAATCTTTTTTCTCCACTACTACATTTACTGCCAGAATAATCATTGCATTCTTTATAAGTTTTATTGAATAAATCTTTATCAGTCCTTCCACTTACAGTTTTGCTTTTACCATCTTTGTTGACGTTGTTGCTTTCAGCATTTGTTACCTCTTTTATACTTTGTTCTCTTATGCTATTCTTACAGTCTCCTTCATCACTGGTACTTTTGCAGACATCATCAGTCACATTTCGTGCTCTGCAGCTGGACCTCCTGTCTCTCTTGTTAGCCGGTTTTGTTTCGGCCTTTTTTGTGTGCTGCTTCTGTAATTGTGCGTTAATATAATGCATATGCCTTTCGTTTTCCTGTGGTGTATTGTTGCATTTGTTTTGACACTCGTACGCTGTTTCATACTCTGTATCACTCGGCTCCACTGTACTGTTCATTTCCTGTTGTCTCATGTCTGGATAAAAATCCTCTGCCAGTTTCTCCACTAGCTTTGTTTGCTTTTCAGTCAATTTGCCCTTCATGTTTGTTGTTTCTGTCTTCGAAACTACCCCTGTCATGAGTGAATTCCTTTCTTGATTATTAGCCTTTATATGTTCATTGACAGTGTCGGCTTCCTGTCCAACGGTTACTTCTTTTCCAGCTTCTTCAAGTTTACCTCCTGTTTCTATCTGCACAATGGTTAATTTGTCTTCCTGACTAACAGTTGCGTTTTCTACTTGCCCAGTAATATTCTTTTCATTCAGAGTAGTAAGTACCTTTTCTTTATGCCAAGCAGTTGAGTACTCCCTTCCAGAAATGATCTCTTTTTGTAGTTCAGTAGTGGCCTCTTTCTCCAGCTCAATAAACACATCTTCCTGTCCAGTAGTTGCTTTTTCTTGTTTAGTAATTGCCTCATCCTCTGGTATCATACTTTTATTTTTTACTTGTCCAGTAGTTGCCTCCTCCTTCAGCCAAATAGGCTTAGCTTCTTCCTGTTCAATAACTAAATATTCTTCCTTTTTAGTAACTGCTTCTTTTCTCGCACTTGCCTCCTCCTCCCATATGTTAGTTGTATCTGCTTGTCCATAAGGTGTTCCTTTCTGTTCAGCAGGTGCCTCAGCCTCCTGTCTAATAAATAGATTTTGTTCCTGTCCAGTAGTTGCTTCATCTGGTGCAGCAATTGCATCTTCCTCCCTTGTAGTAATTGTATGTCCTTCCTGTCCAGCATTTTCCTCTTCATTTCGCCAAGTAAACATACTATATTCGCCCTGTCCAGTAACTGCCTTTTCCTTCTTTAATGTAATTGCATCTTCTTCCTGCGAAGCAGTTTCCTCTTCCCCTCGGCAAGTAACCCTAGGTTCTCCCTGTCCAGCAGTAGACTTTTCCTTCTGTAATGTAATTGCATCTTCTTCCTGTCCAGTGGTTTCCTCCTTCCTTCGGCAAGTAAACCAATGGTCTCCCTGTCCAGCAATAGCTTTTGCCCTTTGAAAAGTAATTGCATCTTCTTCCTGCCAAGCAGTTTCCTCCCCTCTACAAGTAAACCTATGGTCCTCCTGTCCAGCAATAGCTTTTTCTTTCTGTAATGTAATTCCATCTTCCTGCCAAACAGTTTCCTCTGCCCCTCGGCAAGTTAACCTATATTCTCCCTGTCCAGTAATTGCCTTTTCCTTCTTTAATGTAATTGGGTCTTCTCCCTGTCCAGCAATTCCTTCTGCCTCCCATCCAGCCGTTGCAGCTCTCTTACCAAAAGTTGTTTCTTTCCCCACTCCAGTGATTGCATTTTCTTCCTGTTCTGGAATTTCTACTGATTCCTCTCTGATAATTGCATCTTCTTCTTGCCCAGTATCTTCCATCTGTCCTTCTATTGTTTTTTCATTTTCTCCAGTATTTGTTTCTTCTTTTCCAGTACGTGTTTTTTCTTTTTGCCAGTCACTTGAGTCTTCCTGTGAAGTTGTTGCTGATGGCCCTTGTCTAGCATATTTTTCTTCCTGGTCAGCAGTTGCTTCAGCTTCGTCTTTCTTCCAACCTCTTGTTTCTTCCAGCCCATCAGTTGGCTCTATTCCATGTTCAGTAGTTTTAGATCCTTCCTTTCTTACAGTTACGCCTTGCATTTCCACGATTGTTCTTTCTTTCTGTCCAACATTTGCTTCTCTTTTCAGTGGAGTAGTTGTTTCTTCCAGTCCATTGAATAGCTCTTCTTTCTGTACAGTAATGGCATCACCTCCCGTCAGAAAAGTTGTAAATTGGTTTTCACTTAGTGTTACTTCTTCCCTTTCGGCAACTGTCCCTTCTTGTTCAGAGCTAGTTTTCTTTTCACTGCCAATAATTGTTATATTTTCTAATCCAGCAGTTGCCGCCTCCTCATGTCCTGCACATGCTTCCTCTCTATCTTCATCGACTGTTTCAACTTCTTGTTTAGCAATCTCTTCTTCCTGTGTATCAGTTACATTTCCTTCATGTTTATAAACTGTTCCATCTTCCTGTTCATTAATTGCATCTTTTTTCTGGCCAGTGGTTGCATCATCGCCCAGTCTGTCAACTGCTTTTTCCTGCCAGACAGTTGGTAGCTCTTCCTTCTCGGCAATTGTTATTCCTTCATATTCAGCAGTAGCTTCTTCATCCTGTCCTTTAATTACGTTTCCATCTTGTCCAGTAATTGTCTCCTTTTCTTGTTCAGTATTTATTTCTCCCTGTTTAGGATATGACTCTCTTTTCTGCCCATTGATGAAAATTTCCTGTCTAACAGTTGCTTTTTCTTCTTGTCTAATAAGTACATCTTCTTCCTGTCCATCAGTTGTCTGTTTTACCTGTTTTGTAGTGACATTCTCCTGACCAACCACTGCATTTACTTCCCGCCTATAAGCTGGCTCCTCTCGTTTCTCTTCGTCAGTAGCTTCATTTTTAATGGTTAATTTTAAAGTTTCCATGATGCCTGTAGCTTCATCTTCTCTACGTAAGTGATGTTCTTCTATAATTTCTGTAATGTATAAAACGGTTTCTTTTTCGCTTTCAACTAAGGATTTGCCATCCTCAACTTTTTTCCCTTTGCAAGTATCTTCGTTTTCATTATTAACTTCTCCAGATTCAAAATTTGTATCTTTGTCCTCAGTTATAATTAGGTCTCTGCCAAGTATTCTATCCATTTCTTGAACTCTAACTCGACCTTTAGCTTCGTCGGTTTCCGCTACTTGTACATTTTCTTTTTCACTGCATAGTTTCTGCTCTATGTCCATTTCTCTGTTGTGTCTTTTTATTATTTCTCCCTCGCCAAGGTCAACATTCTGAATTACGTCTTTGTCATCAAGAAATTCGTCCTCTTTGATTACTATTCCCATTTTGTTCTCATTAATTTCCTTCCTTTTTTCGGGTACGCGCTGGATACATCCACTTGTAGGGATTTCTTCTTTTTCTCCGTCGTTATCTTTTGTTTTAGTTATATTTTCATTTTCAAACCTCCTGTCGTTCTCTTCTCTTTTCTGTGTCCTCTCCTCACTTATTTTTTCGAGTTTGACCTTTTGTTTTATACTTATGTTCAAGTTTATCATGTCAGTTTCCTCTGTTATTCCGGTCATTTCCTGTAGTAATGTTCTGTTATCCATTTCTCCATCCCCATTGGCTGTCTCCCGCTCATTTCCTTTACCTATATTTAAACTGCATTGTCGTTTGCTGATGTTTAATTTTTCCTTAGTAAATACATCTTCTTCCTTCCCTTTTCCATCTAGGCTGGTTGCTGCGTGCCACAGCTTGCTGTTTTCATCCTTAATCGTGAGATCTCCCTTTCCTTTGATGTCGTTTGCGTTAGCTTTCATTGTGGTGCTTTTCTTTTGAGTATTGGAAAACTGTGTTTCTTTGCTTTTTAAGCTCTGATGTGTGCCGTGTTTCCCTTCTCTCAGGTTTATCTTTTTTTGTGATTTTTCCCTCACTTCAGTGAGCTGCTTTGCCCTTTCCTCCAGTTCTCTCTCCCTTTTCACGAGTTGAATCTCTATCTCGAGAATTTCTCTCTCCCTCTGTATTAATTCTGTTTCCCTCCTCATAAGCTGGCGATACCTTTTTATTGTTGGGAAGATCCTTTCCTTCAAGGTCTCGCGTCCTTGGTATGAGCTGTCATCTCGTTCGACGGATACCGTCCGCTTGCCTGGTGCCTCTCCTCGTCTTTGCTTGTTGGTCCCATTTCCTTTTACGAGTTTCCTCACTTTAGTTGCTGCAGCTCCCAGGCAAATTAGGGTTTCGTTTGGGGTTTCCTTGTCGATTAATACGTCGTCCTCCTTTTCATCTTCCCCTTCCTCCTCCTCCTCCTCCCCCTCATCTTCCCCCTCTTCTTCCTCCTCCTCCCCTCCTCCTCCCCCTTCCCCATCTTTTCCCCCTTCCTCCTACCTCTTCTCCTCCTCCTTCCTCACCTCTCCCTAAATCTTCCCACCTCTTCTTCTTCCATTCCTCACTCTTCTCCACCTAAATCTCCCCTCTTCTTCTTCCTCTACCCTACCCTATGCTTCATCCCTCCTCCCCTATTCTTCCTCATTCTTCCTCCCTCCATCTCCCCCTTCTTCCCCCTCTTCCTCCTCCATCGTTCATTGCTCGTCTCCTCGTCCATCTTTTCCACTTTTGCTCGCCTCCGCCATTTTTCTCTTCGTGGACCAAAAACTTCCTCCTCCTTCCTCCTCCCCTCATCATCTTCTTCTTCTTCCTCCTCCTCCACGTCATTATCCCCTTCCGCCTCCTCCTCCTCCCCTTCATCTTCCCCTTCTTCCTCCTCGTCATCTTCCCCTTCCTCCTCCTCCTCCACTTCTTGCTTCTCCTCCGCCTTCTTTTCCTTCTCGTCACCAAACTCTTCTTGCACTTCCTCCTCCTTCCCCCCTTCCCCATCCTCTGTTGTTTCTTCCCCCTGCCTGTCACTTTTGTTTTTAACCTGAGTAGTCATCTGGACTTTGTATATAAATTCAGAATTATTTTGTTCCGAGTTCTCGCTTTTATTTTGAGACTCGAGGCTCTGTTGCACCTCCGTCTCAGAAATCCGTGAGCTCTGCTCATCATTTTCAGTTTTGTCGCCAGGATTATTATAATCTTGTACTGTACTCGCTTCCTTCCTAGTAGCATCCTTTGTATTATTTCTCACTCTTCGTGCAAAATGATTGTTCATTTTTATGTTGCCTTCGGTGGAATATAAATTTTTTTCTTTGATGTCAGCACCTGAAGGATGTTTCTCATACAACCCAGTGTCCAGTGATTTTTGTGATTTTCCAGTTGATATTATCTCACTATCAGGTTCAGCATTGGCAAGTAACCTTTCAAAGTTTTTTTCCCCGCCATTATCATAAGATTTATCTTTATCCTGTTCTGGGTTTCCAGTTGTATTTGAGTTACTGTCATTTCTTTGTTTAGGGTCCTTTTTGCTAATATTCACACCAATAAGAAGTGGTCGGTTTTGCTTCCCTTCCTCTTCAATACTTTCACTCTGATCTGTTTTCTCAGCACTTCGATCTGTTCTCTCAGCATGGTCAGCGTATTGTGAGTCCTTTTCATTGAACCTTCCATTTGGGATCGAACCTGTATAGTAACTAGTGTTTGTTGCTGTGTCTCGCACCTCAGTTTCTCTTTTAATATTAATATGTTCTGTCCCCTTTATGAGCTGATCCATTTCCCCAAATCTATAGGCCTTTTGCTTGTCGTCTTCTTCAAATTGCGTTGTTTCGTCTACGTCCAAGGTGTTGCTGGTTTGTATACCTGCAAAATGACGAATACTTTATCAAGTCTGGTGGATTTTTGCTGAGAAAATTGTTTAAATTACTGTCTTGACTCGCAGAATATTTACTTATTTTCTGAAGTATGGATACCAGCAGTCTCATTATTACCACAGGTTGAGAAAAGATAGCTGCAGTTATGGCTTGAGTATCAACTCCCTTGGCATCTACACAGAAGAGGGCAATTTTAGTAATCTGATGGCGCAGTTTAGAATCAGAACGTAAATTTAATTCTGGAAAGTCCTCAGTTATGTAATATGTGGTGTGCTGAGTAATGTATGCAATTGCTTTCATCACTTTGAATAGCGAAAGAGGACTGCTGTTCAAGCAGGCGAAATCGTGCGCTGCATTATTATAGACTAATAATTATATCATAGTACAGACGATAAATATTAGGCAAGACTTTACCTTGATTTGCTTTGTTTTCTTCTTCCTCGTCCCTGAAATCCTTGGGAAGAGGTGCATCTGAAAACCAAACCATTTATCATTTTTTGTACTGAAGTGTTAGGTGTTGCAGTCATGTTCTTTACTTTTCATTAAAGATGCTATTGACACGAAACGAATACTAACTACATGGACTATGGTACATATGAAATTGCGGAAGTGCCTTACCTTGTGAACGACGAGTGTTATTCGGACGTGAGTCATCCTCATTACTACACGAATCGTATTCGTAATCTCTGTCAAAGCTATCGTCGTAAATTGTTTTATACTGGCTAGTGTTATTACCAAGTGGGCCGTAACTGTATATTGCATTACTGTCGGAGTTGCTCATGTAAGTATTGTCAAGTGACCTGATCGGGTGATTTTGCTGACCACTGAAGTTGTTGTCATATTTATCGTTGGTGGTGCAGTCCATTTTGTTGCCCAGACCTTCAGGAAACTGCCCGTGACCGGTGTGTGATTGTACCTCGCCTGGCAATGCCGATAAAAAAAAAAAACTTTAGATCATGATTCTGACGAAGGGTAATTTGCGCTATTGTTTTTGATAAATAGATGATGGAGGGAAGAACTTTTTCAACGATATTTACCATAAAAAAAAACCCTCTTAATTTTTGTAAGGATGGTTTTGTTTTTAATTTTCTTATATTAAAGAAATTGCCCTAATTACAAAATTAGTGTACAGATGGCGCTCTAGTTCCCACATCAAGTTATTTCGCTTCAAATTTCGAAGCTGCGTCCCCGGAACCCGTGGGGTTATGCAAGATCCAACTGCGGGCAAGAATCAGTTTGTTTATTTCTGATTTGATTAATTTTATATATATAAGTGATTGTGAGACTTGGATGATACATATTTTTTGTTTTTATTTATTGGCTATGATTTCGACATCTGTTTGAGGTTATTTTTTATTTAAAGATCAGAGTATACACAAGAGTAAACTTATTTTTAATTTTCTTTATTTTAGTTTGATGATTGTTATTTTTTTTATTTATTCTGCTATCTGTTTTCTTAAATTAATCTTATTTCAAGATCAAAGTGCGAACAGAGTAAGTTTATTTTTCTTTTATTTATCTATTTTTTTATTATATTGGTTATTTGTTATATTCTTTATTCTATTTTTTCCTTTATTTCTTTGCATTACTTTGACAAGTTATTCAAAGTCCAAGTCCACATCAAAACAAGTACAAGCGAACTGGATGTAGTGACCCAGCCACGATCGACTAAGTAAGGGGTTGGGGAGAAGAGAGGAAGCCACCCTCCGTTCGAACCTCGGATAAATAGAGTTGGAGTGGACAACCCTCCAAAAACACATTATGAAATGAGTTAAGACAGAAGCAGCTTTAGGAGGTTCAATAAAAACAGCGATCCCATCTAGGCAATAAGCTAAGGACGAGTAGTAGTAGTTGTAGTAGTTCAATGGGAAACGTGTTCTAAATGTCCATGCTTGGGGATCATTTCAGTGTTTATCAAAGTGTCCTATAAAGCAGACATTTGACAAAATCCAAAATAGCCGTTGGGAAAACTAGGTCTGATTACAATACCATCTGCTGCCAGTGGTTAATCATTTCGTTTTTATAAGTATGTTGAACTTATTTTACCTTGAATGGCAAAAACTAAGTTTAGTATAGATGATGGATGTGGTTTGAATACTTGAGAATGATTATACCGTGAGAGGTGGAAGCATAACCTAATGTTGTTATAATGAAACCTACCGTGCTGTGTGAGTCCCATATTAAGCAGATGACCGGCTGGCGCTGAGTTCGAGAACGATGACTGGCTTTGTCCCGACTCGTCAGAGAAACTGAAGTAATTTGACGGCGACTCTTGATTCCCTGGAACTTGGACGTGGTTGGGTATGGGAGATACCTGTTGATTTTGCGACTGCTGCGGAACGGCAGGATTTTGCTGATGTGGAACGAGATAATTTGGGACCTGCTGTACAATTGGCATAAGCTGCTGCTCATGCTGCAGTTGGCTTTGTGATGACTCGTGAGGGTGGTGTTGTTGCTGACAAACGCTTTGATCCCAATGCCATTGTTGTTGTAGCTGTGGGTCATATTGCTGCTGCTGCTGCTGCTGTTGTATTGGATATTGTTGCTGTGATTGCAATGGTGTCAAGTCACTACAAACGTCCCAGTCCTCTGGTCCTTGCAGACTCGCTCGTTTTCTTTTCCGAGCTGAATTCACATGAAAAGGATGTCACATATTATATTAGTAAAGATCAGCCGGCAGAAATCTGAGTCTGCGATAGAGGTGAGATTAAGTCATTTATTTATTGACTGAACACCATTGCTCTAAATTAATATTTGCCATGCCAGGTCCCGTGAGTGCCTTAGTTTATATTCGAAAAACTAGATCAGGAGTCGGAGCGAGACTCTGGGTATTGAATTATATATACGTGAAGCTCATGCAAGTATGATATGCAAGTCTTAAGGTTTAGAAGCATGACATCAAAGTGAAGAACTGTACTTACGTAGGTAGTAATCGTTGGTGTACGTCACTTCGTAATAGTTACTCATGGTATTATCAGATGGACGTTGTAAATACAATTTCAGTTGTACTGGGTTTGTGTTGTCCTGATTTCTAATTTCTGGTATTCTGAAAATTAAAGCATTATTGTAACTCCCTTTGATTTATTATCTTTTGATAACATGAAAATTTTTAGCTATCTTGGTAATATTTAATTATACCAGGTGAAAATTTAGAGAAAAGTAATTTTTGTCCACTTGATTTCAGTGCCTCATATAATATATATACATATATATATATATATATATATATATATATATATATATATATATATATATATTATATATATATCACATTACCGTGATTCATATACATACATCGAGCTGCAAATGTCCTTTAATATCTAATTCGCTCTACCTCGGAATTAATATATTTTAATATATGGTCACCGTCCTAATCCTGTCCATGTGTGGAATTTTTAGTTTATTGTTTGGTGTCTCTCTGGTCTTGTCTTTAGGGGATCAGTAGAAAATTATGTTTGCTTTATAAATTGCTTTTCTACCAACCCCCTCAACACAAGACCAGAGAGACAACAATAAAATAAAAATTCACAGTGATGTGATAAGACTCATAAATTGTCTATGTGCAACAAAAAGCACTGCACCGTTATTAAGGTCGAGGTGGGTTGATGCCGAATCGAAAACAACGAATACCTGAGCACGACAAGGATCTGTTGGTGAGAGGCAACATTAACTTATACCTCTCGTGATAGCTCATCCTAATTTCTTGGTTCCGAGGTTCGTGTCCGTGAGCCGACAAAATTATTATCAACTATAAATTCCCCTTCGGTTAACATATATGAAAATATGTTAACTCCAAGGT
>NC_087200.1:161762584-161863474 GCF_015104395.2 Macrobrachium nipponense
GCGATCACATTGCGTCTAGCTGGCCCTGACATCAGTGCAAAGTTGGGTCTAGTAGCTGGGGAAGGCCAAGATTGGACCAGGGGCCTCTTGAATGAGCAACCAATGGTCTACAACTGTGCGTGTGTGATTGTGTGTGTGGGGGGAGAGAGAGAGAGAGAGAGAGAGAGAGAGAGAGAGAGAGAGAGAGAGAGAGAGAGAGAGAGAGAGAACAATAATAAAATAATAAGAAAGATCTTACTTGCAGACAATTGTGAACCGGTGGTGGTAAGTTTTTATCGGACACATCAGCTCGTTGTGTGTGTCTTCATTCATAAGGAACACCTCGATGTCATCTTGTGGAAAAGGAGGAAATAAATTCTGAAACCGATGGGGTCAGATGGACAGAACATTTAAGGCAAAGCTTAGTTTATTACAAATGAAGTAACAAAATTAACATGATGCTTAGTGAGGTGCTTAAAATAGTAAAACAATTTTAGCTAAGATACTTTTGCATTTGGATCTTAGGAATCATGGTGACAAGCTTGTCCAAAAAAGTGAAGAAATCGAAAAGCTAAGTGGTCATTGTGGTCCTACCAATTACTGACATATCTAGAAGAAAATGACCAGTAGATTTCATATGTATTCGCATATACCATGAAGTCAAGTGCATCTACTGTGATTTTTTAAGCATATATATATATATTATATAAGACTATAAAGACATTCTGACGTCCGCACTAGGATTCGAACCCGCATCCGGAGTATGAGAATCCATCCATATACATATACATGTGTGTGATTTTTGTGTTAACATAAATATAGATGAGGATATTATAAATGTGTATATAAAATACTGTGCAGTATTGTTTGTGTTAATATATAATATAGATAGTTTAATGTGGCAATAAATTATATATATATATATATATATATATATATATATATAATATATATATATATATATATATATATATATATATAATTTTTTTTTTTTTTTTTTTTTTTTTTATCATACCGTGATTCATAAACATGCATTTAGCTACAAATGTCCTTTAACATCCAATTCGCTCTACCTCGGAATTAACATATTTTCATAAATGTTAACCAAAGGGGAATTTTTTTTTTGAGTTGATAATAATTTCATCCTTTCGTGGGTTCGAACCAGCGCCCAGAAGGCTGAGGAGAAATCCGGACTTCAGTGACGTTATTATCAACTAAAAAAGTCGCCCTCGGTTAACATTATATGAAAATATATTAATTCAGAGGTAGAGCGAATTGGATATTAAAGGACATTTGTAGCATAATGTGTGTGTGTGTGTGTGTGTGTGTATATAATATATATATATATATATATATATATATATATATATATATATGTGTGTGTGTGTGTGTGTGTTGTGTGTGTGTGTGTGTGTGTATGTGAGTATGGATGGATGGATGGACGGACACTCATTCATAAATTTGTGTATATACATAGACACCCTCTAATGTGGAGGTCATTGATGGCTCAACTTACTTTTCTTGACGAGGTCCGTAAGTATACAGAGTTCTTCTCGTGCGCGCAGATGCTTCGGAAAAACGTTATGTATTCTCAGACTGGAAGCTGAAAAGAAGCATCATTATTCTTTTTTATAACTGTATGTATAATAATACTAACAGACTTGACATTTGTTTCTCATACGGTAGGAATATGGCGGGTGTGCTTGCGTGTATCATTTATTTTAATAACTTTCTGCCAAACTGTGTTGCAGGGAGCAAGCAGCAATGACATTCATGTTTCATATTTGTGTACGGAAGAAGCTGCTTTTCCGACTGAGGCTGTGAATGTTTGTTTCAGAGAAGATGCATAAGCGAGAACTTTGATAACGTAATTTATGTCACTAATTCAGGCTAATATGTAATACTAGGTCAATGGAATATTTCAATCAGCTACTAGCTAATTGTTCCAAAGTTCGCTGCAAGATGCAGAAAGTTACCGGGAAAGGTACCCGCGGAGCCCCAACGGAAGTGTTTCAGCGTTTCATCTTAATGAAGAAGGAGCCTGGCCAAAGCACCCTGCATTATGCAGAGCTTTACCAGTCCATAATTATCATAAAATCGGCATTTCCTGGAAAGGAAATTAATCGAAAGTGTAAAATATTCTCTCAATTTCGCGTTTCATAGCTGATGTGTGGCCTGCTTCGCAAGAGAAAATTTGTCATTTGCAACTTAAGTGGTCAGGTAAGTGTACATCTAATATGGGCTCGGGGTGTAGATTTTTGTGACATTATTGTTGTTATTTTTACCTACATTAAGACTATGATCATTAACAGCACTGGCTTGTTTATGTGCATCACTACTATTATCATTCAAGTTTAGACTTGTGCATTGGTTTCCACTTTTACTGTTATTGCATTAGTTTCCACTCTTATTGTTATTGCTAACAATAATCACCATCCTTGGGAACTCGAAACGTCGACCACTGAACCCAAATTGACGAAACAGTTGCTCAGTCCATTCAGCTACTGAAGGCATAAAATGAGAAGAACCAAAATGCCCCACCCGCAGTTAATGAAGCTATCTGAGCCCCCTCTCCAGTGGGCCAGAGGTGATGTACAATTCTGAGGAGGCGGTACCACCTGACAAAGATGCTAAAGTTAACTTCCTTCCCTGGGGATTCGACGTCGACTGCTGAAGCAGTAGAGCATGAAACCTATAGGCCATAGGCAGAGCATATTTCTGAAACTCAATAGTTTAGGCCTATGCAAGTCAGTAGATGAAAATCTTTTTTTTTCTAGAATATATCATATGGTATAACACTTCTAGGTAATACTATGTTGATACTCTTTGTATTTTGCCAGTTGGGAGAAGGTATTGGATAGCCATCCTTGTCTATTCCTCCCGTAAACAAAGGTGCCAATCTTTGGCTGACCGGCTTCAGTTTTACTGTCAATGCATGCTTCGTTGAGCAAACTAGAAAGCTAGGATCCCAAACATATCAGAAAATGTAACTTTGCAACTGCAGCTTCGGCCATGAAAGTTTTGATTAGTATCGGTTTATTGCAACTTTTTATTGCCCTTACAAGGACTTTTTTTATGTTGTATATGGGACTAATCGTTTCTGTTGTAAACATGTGACACTCCACCTTCAAAAGCAATGATTATACCTTGTTAGTTGAGTAATACCCTTGATAGAATCAATTCAGTGTGTATGTTTTAACATTTTAGATGCTGTATTTCACAGGCAGATACTAGTTTTCAGCAAATATGACTAGAACGCTAGGCCTACTCAAACTGTTGAAGGAATATAGTACTGTGTAATGCAATGGTACTATGTTAACTTAATCTAGCTTTGTGTTCATTTAATTTGTAATTTTGTCCTGAAGAGGATGATGCAGTAAACTTTCCTTTTGCTTTTATTGAAACTCGTATTCCTTTCACTAGTTCTGCCAGTTTATTTGAAATGAATTTGAATTGAAATAGACTTCGGTAGATTCAGTGAAATGAATACAAATTGAAATTGACTGGTAGACCCAGTGAAAGAAATATAAATTTAAATTGACTATGATAAATCTCGTGCAAAGAATACTATTTGAAATAGACGTTGGTTGACCTAGTGAAAGGATTGGTAGATCCAGTGATGGGAATACAAATTTAAATAGACTGGTAGACCCAGTGAAAGCAATAGGAAATTAAACAGACTTTGGCTAGATAAACTTTGGTAGACTCGGTGAAAAGAATAAATTTAAATAGACCCGGTGAAAGCAATAGGAGATTAAACAGACTTTGGCTAGATCAACTTTGGTAGACTCGGTGAAAGGACTAAATTTAAATAGAATGATAGACCCCTGAAAAGGAATACGAATTGTTACAGACATTGTTAGACCCAATGAAAGGAATACAGACTTAAATAGCCGTTGGTAGACCGAGTGCGACAGGAATACAAATTTAGATAGACTGGTAGGCCAAGTTCAAGGAATGTAAATTTAAATAAACTATAGTAGGCTCATTGAAAGAAATACAAATATAATCGACTTTGGTAGAACCAGAGAAAGGAAAAATAAGTTTAAATAGACATTTGTAAACCAAGAGAAAGGAGTATAAATATAAATGGATTGTGTTAGAACGAGTTAAAGGAATGGAAATATAAATTGCCTTACGTTGACGTCAACGAAACGAATCCAGATTCCAGTCTGACTACACTTAACACTTACGAAGAAGGGTTGTAATTGTATTGGAGTAAATGGTTCCAATGACGTTATTCTGGTAACTTGCCTCGACTCTGAGACATCCTGGTAGGTCACGATCCTGGCTCCATGCCGCCTCGGCTGCTTCGTACGTCTGTGAAGTGAAAACGCTAATGGTCGTCACAGAGGTCCAGTAGTCAGCGTTGTCATTCATGAGTTTTAAAACTGAAGGGTTAGCTTTTGTTGTCCAAGATTTCATTAACCGTTGTCAGTCAAAGGCTGTTCATTTTTACCCAATCACCGTTTAACAAAAGAAAATATTGTTCACATAAATGAGATCGCATTCATAAAACGTTAACTTGATCGCATTAAGTTTGAATGAAGTCCTATACAGATAGAACAAGTCTTTGTGTTGCCCTGAAAATCGCCTCTGTAGTGGACGATAAGTTTCATAGGCTTTTTAAAGCTGGTCATTAGTATTGATACTACATATTTGTTTCCAATGTGAAAGAAAGGAATTTACTTATAAAAAGGGTTTTTTTCTGAGTGGTTTGTATATGAATAAAAACTTTTATATTTTTCATGTTTTTCCGAGTGATATTGCGTTCAGTTTTTATTTGAAGAGCTGTTATATTTTGGATCAAAACAAGATGAATTATTTTTCAAATGTTGTCTTTCGATTGGGGTAAATTATGAAAAGCACATTTCTCTCAAGGCAGTTACAGTGAAACATAATGTTAGTTTTTAAGGCAAAAGTTCTGAAAATGCAGATTAAAGAAATACTTAGACAAAATGTGATATCCTGAAACCAGAAATGAAATTAATAGAGCTTATGAAATTTGGATTTCTTAAGGTCTGGATTCTTCTAGTTATGGTGAGGCGAGTGTGGAGATGTCAGTGTACTTGATATTCTGCCCTTGTTTGTATGATTCCAGTCTTGCGCAAAATTTGGAGGTTCCTTGGAATTAGTTTCCGGTATTTGAACTGTTGCAGTATGCCTAAAGTCAATAAAGATTTTAGCCGTTAGGTTTGATAGTTTTTCAACGCGCTTTTGAAGTCTTTAGCATGTCAGATACTTTCTTAGAAAGACAGTAAACACGCGTTTACCGAGGCGTTTGACGGTATGGCATTATGAGCCGGGAGAAGGGAGCTTAAGGATTAATGTCTCACAAATAGCCAAGATTTCAGATACACTGGCTCTCACCTTGGAAAGTGTCGTACGGATCTGCACTTTATAAAGCTTTCACTACAAAATGGTATACCCCTACATTAATAATAATAATAATAATAATAATAATAATAATAATAATAATAATAATAATAATAATAAGTGGCGCCGTGGCAGAGTGGGTTAGGCCGTCAATTGACTGGTTAAGCAACATTGGGGCTGGTCAGTCGTTGGATGGGTGACCGCTCTCCTCGGCATTGATTCCTTGGGAAAGGATCTTTACCATAATTTCCTCAGTTTACTCAGCTGTAAATGAGTACCTATTCCTGATGGGATAGGGTCCAGCTATGGGTTAAATAGCAAAACTCAGCAATGATGGAAAGAAATGAATGATTAAACGACAACGACGTAAACGGAACCTCTGGCAACAGAGGAGCTTCGTCCGGCAGCCAGGTATTCAGCCCAATTGAAGGGGAAGACGGTCAGGTACTTGGAAGTCGTCATCCAGCAACTGACCACAACAACGACAGTAACCAACAACCAGAGACTGGAGCTACAGAAGCAAACCAGAGGAAGAAATGGACAAGAGAAGTAAATAAGGAAATATGGAGATGCTACATCAGAAGCAATCGACGGAGAGAGGATATAGAAGAAGGTTGTTCAACATCTGGAATGGAACACGATACCACAGAAGACGACAGGGATGATGAGGTATCAAACAACGACATACGAAGAAACACCAACGAAGTAACAGACAGGACGGAATGGATAGAAAAGATCAGACAATGGATGAAGCCAGATAGAGAGAGAACAAAGATCCCCTCCATGAAAGCCTACAACACCAAGAAATTAAGGGAGAAAACAAGTGAGGTCAATAAAATAATGAGACTAATACACACCACCAATATCACAGAAACAAATAACTTGACATATACAGGAGCAAGATTATTAGCAGAACTGATGGGGATACGAACACCAACACCACCAGCACAACCAACCCAACAGAAACCAAAACAGCAACCACCTTGGAAAAGGCGCCTGGAAAAGCAAATCATGGTGATGAGATCCGACTTGAGTAAACTGAAAGAGATGGCAAAAAAAGGCTAAGAAGCAAGAAAACAAGGGAGGAACTGAATGAGAAATACAAAGTACAGGAGAGGAGACTAAACAACACAGTAGAAGATGTAAAACAGAGGCTTGAGGCCAAAGCACATAAGATCCAGCGGTACATGAACAGGAATAAGGGATACCAACAGAACAAACTATTCGGAACCAACCAGAAAAGACTATGCAGCGAACTAAGAGGGGAAGACAACCACCAAGAAATTCCTGAAGCCGAATCAAGTAAGAGACTTTGGGAAAACATCTGGAGCAATCCGGTATCACACAACAAACATGCAACATGGCTCTGGGAAGTCAAGGCTGAAGAAACAGGGAGAATAAAAAAAAGATTCACTGACATCACGACAGACACAGTCAGACACCAACTAAAGAAAATGCCCAATTGGAAAGCCCCAGGTCCCGATGAAGTCCATGGATACTGGCTCAAAAACTTCAAGGCCCTACACCCAAGAATAGCAGAACAACTCCAGCATTGTATCAAAAATCACAAATCACTATGTGCCCAAATGGATGACCACAGGAAGAACATCCTTAGTCCAGAAAGACAAGAGTAAGGGAAATATAGCTTCCTCAAAAATACAATGCGCAACTGGAATACAATACTTACAAGCTCTGGAATAAGACTAGCAGAGGTTAATATCAGGAGAGGGATCTTCAAGGGCGACTCACTGTCCCCACTATTCTTCGTAGTAGCCATGATTCCCACGACAAAAGTACTGCAGAAGATGGATGCTGGGTACCAACTCAAGAAAAGAGGCAACAGAATTAACCATCTGATGTTCATGGACGACATCAAGCTGTATGGTAAGAGCATCAAGGAAATAGATACCCTAATCCAGACTGTAAGGATTGTATCTGGGGACATCAGGATGGAGTTTGGAATAGAAAAATGTGCCTTAGTTAACATACAAAAGGGCAAAGTAACAAGGACTGAAGGGAAAAAGCTACCAGATGGGAACAACATCAAACACATAGATGAGACGGGATACAAATACTTGGGAATAATGGAAGGAGGGGATATAAAACATCAAGGGATGAAGGTCACGATCAGGAAAGAATATATGCAGACTCGAGGCGATACTCAAGTCAAAACTCAACGCCGGAAATATGATAAAAGCCATAAACACATGGGTAGTGCCAGTAATCAGATACAGCACAGGAATAGTGGAATGGACGAAGGCAAAACTTCGCAGCATAGACCAGAAAACGAGGAAACATATGACAATACACAGAGCACTACACCCAAGAGCAAATACGGACAGACTATACATAACACGAAAGGAAGGAGGGAGGAGACTACTAAGCATAGAGGACTGCGTCAACATCGAAAATAGAGCACTGGGGTAATATATGAAGACCAGTGAAGACGAGTGGCTGAAGAGTGCATGGGAAGAAGGACTGATAAAAGTAGACGAAGACCCAGAAATATACAGAGACAGGAGAAAGACAAGCAGAACAGAGGAATGGCATAACAAACCAATGCACGGACAATACATGCGACAGACTAAAGAACTAGCCAGCGATGACACATGGCAATGGCTACTGAGGGGAGAGCTCAAGAAGGAAACTGAAGGAATGATAACAGCGGCACAAGATCAGGCCCTAAGAACCAGATATGTCCAAAGAACGATAGATGGAAATTACATCTCTCCCATATGTAGGAAGTGCAATACGAAAAATGAAACCATAAACCACATAGCAAGAGAATGTCCGGCACTTGCACAGAACCAGTACAAAAAGAGGCATGATTCAGTAGCAAAAGCCCTCCACTGGAGCCTGTGCAAGAAACACCAGCTACCTTGCAGTAATAAGTGGTACGAACAACAACCTGAAGGAGTAATAGAAAACGATCAGGCAAAGATCCTCTGGGACTATGGTATCAGAACAGATAGGGTGATACGTGCAAATAGACCAGACGGGAAGCTGGTTGAGAAAATCAAGAAGAAAGTATCACTCATTGATGTCGCAATACTATGGGACACCAGAGTTGAAGAAAAAGAGAGGGAAAAATGGATAAGTATCAAGACCTAAAAATAGGAATAAGAAGGATATGGGATATGCCAGTGGAAATTGTACCCATAATCATAGGAACACTAGGCACGATCCCAAGATCCCTGAAAAGGAATCTGGAAAAACTAGAGGCTGAAGTAGCTCCAGGACTCATGCAGAAGAGTGTGATCCTAGAAACGGCGCATATAGTAAGAAAAGTGATGGACTCCTAAGGAGGCAGGATGCAACCCGGAACTCCACACTATAAATACCACCCAGTCGAATTAGAGGACTGTGATAGAGAAAAAAAAAATAATAATAATAGCGTTGAGTTAGTATTGCAGTGTCTCAACAACAACAACAACAACAACAATAATAATAATAATAATAATAATAGCGTTGAGTGAGTATTGCAGTGTCTCAGTCTCTCAAATAACTTTCTTTTTAGCGCCTTTGTCGGTCAACTAGACTCGCTAGTTGACTCGCCTGATGAATTATTCCCCTCCCAGCCAAATGGAAGAGAGCCCCCCACCTTCCCCTAACTTCCGGTTTCGACAGCCAACCAAGAAAATCCACAAAAATTTCTGTATGGCCGCCCTGCAGGTATGAATATGGCATTGAAATGTCGGTCGGAATTCGGGCTTTGTGACGAAGGGTGCACATTTTGAAGGTGGAAAATGTGGTGAGGTTTTAGTTTCCGAAATTATATCGGACGAAAATCTTTCTCTAGGCCTAATTTTCGATGAATTTGCAAGAACAGAAGTTTAAGAATATAGTAGACTTTAATGCCGTAAGAATACAGTTTTAGAGGTAAAATTTCTTATATCCTTTTCATTTTTAAATCATTTACAGTTCAGTTCCTAAAGTTACATCTGATGAAATGTGTTGCTTCGAATGTATAAGAGAACTACAAAAATTATTTTCAGCTATAGCCTCGTTTATGGATTTCCCAAAGTTAATTTTTTTTTCTTGTACTATTCGTTTGGGTATTTTTTTTAAATGGATTTTTTTCAATAATATTAAAAAAACTCGTTTGGAGTGCACGGTTTCAAGAGTTTCAGTATCAAAGCTCTGGATCATTTTTCCATTTCAAAATATTCAATAGAATGTGTTTCTGACATGTACTCTTAAATTTGTTGTTGATATCAGAAAGTTTCATAAAGTTCAAAAAATCTTAAAAGATATCTTACCATTTTATGCTCTTTTTGAAGATCAGACTTGGTTAGTTTCATGATACGAACTCCTTTTAATCTGCAATGTAATGAAAAGAAGGTGAGTGTATTAGCCACACAGCTGAGAATAATTAAAATGAAAGATTTTCACTAAAGATTCACGAGGTAACTACAAAACACAAGAAAACTAGATTACGCTGGTTTTAAATATTCCAAAAAAGTCTTAGGATACACCAATATTAAATATATTTCAAATTACATAAAGACAGAGACTGATACAACAATTCTGATCTTTTTGGGTTTTGAAGAAAAGTTTTTTTTTTATTTCATTTTATTTTATAAGTAATTTGGTAACATTTTAATGGTGTTGCTCTTATCTCTTTAATATATTTTATAGCGTTTTTTATGTTGTAAAACAAAACCTAAGACTATTATTGCTTGAAACTTTTGGCTTTGCTTCTAATAGTTATAATAATCTTTGTCTGTCACTGTTGTTTGCTGACACAAGTGTGTTGAGTGTTGTCGTTTTGAGCTTACACAAAACTTTCAATGATCTTTCTATTGGTCAAGGAAAACTCCGGGTATTTCTTTGTGTTTCGTATATATAAAACTTTCAATAGTTGTGGTGTGTAGCTAAACCATAAAGTTGCATTTGTGGTTAAATATTCTAGCAATAATTGTGTACTTACAGAAAGCAATATTCTTATTGCCCGTCCTTATGTAAATATGAATATGAACAAAAAATAAGGTATGGACATTAATGTAAGGTGAACATGTGTTTGTGCAGGTGTCATATTTTTCTGTGTATGCAGATGAAATAATAGAAAGAAAATGATTATGACTTACTCAGTGTGAAAACAGCCCTTCCTTTTGTAGCATGTGTAAGAGATCGAGGATTTGAGGCCTTTCCTTTGCTGTGGTAAAGAAGAATTTGTTACAATACTGGGTTCACACAACTCAACAGACAATTCAGGGTCTGGCCTCCGGGTCAATCACGAAATCCGTTCAGTAACGAAACCCCAAAAGTCTCTTCCTTCCTCCCCTCCCCCCTCTCTTTTCACGTCACATGATTGATTGAATTGCAAGTTTTGAGGAGGGCCTTGCAAGATGCCCACTGACAGACTACAGTCCCCTGATGAATAACAAAACAAGCATTTGCTTAAAGCAAAAGCTTGTAAGAAAAAACAAACGCTCGAGTAGCAAAAGGAAGCAAAAGCTTAGGCAAAATGTAATTGCTTAAAATCTTATGAATAAAAATTACCGTTTGTTACCTTTTGCTAAATGTATTGCGAGCTTTAGCTTAGAGGCCCAACTACGTGTTACTCATGTGTTTTAGAGATTCCTAACCGGCACACAAATAAACGTTGAAGCTCATTTGAGTTTTCTGGATAATTTGGCTTTGATTACCATTCGTTTCAGGCAGAATGAGTTTAATTTGAATGCAATATGGAACAAGATAATTATACATAATTCATGAAATACATGCCTCTTGAGTATCTTTGACCCCGAATCAAATCATGCTTTCAAATATTCAAAGGAGTGTTTTTTCCCCTCCGTATACATAATACTAGAGGATGTGAATACTATTCATTACATGTTATTTTCAAACAGCACATGCACCGACTAATTCTGTGACAACAAAAGTTCCAATATTAGTCCTTTGCAATTATACTATATCGGCAGTGGGATATTATGGGAGTTTGTGGTACTTGTAGTAGTACTTAGGAACTGTTGCAGTTATTGCTTTAGTCGTAGTTCTTTCATCTGCTGCTTACTCAAGCAGATAAGTTTATACACACACATATATATATATATATATATATATATATATATATATATATATTAAGCTGCATTTGTAGCTTAATGCGTATGATATAACGGATCACGGTGGTGTGAATAAGACAGTGTGTATATATACGTGTGTGTATATATATATATATATACATACATACATACATACATACATACATACATACATACATATATATATATATATATATATATATATATATATATATATACATATATGTGAATATTACCACATCACCGTGATTCATATATACGTATGAAGCTACAAATGTCCTTTAATACCTAATTCGCTCTACCTCGAAATTAATATATTTTCATATGTTATCCAAAGGCGAATTTTGTAGTTAATAATAATTTCGTCGGCTCACGGGCGCGAACCTAGGAAAAAAGAAATCAGGACGTACGTTATCAACTAAAGGAAAATTTCACAAGACGGTGGTAAGAACAGCAATGCTGTATGGTACGGAAACAGCAAGCATGAGAAAAGCAGAGCAGAAGAAGATGGATGTGGCAGAAATGAGAATGCTTAGGTGGATGTCTGGGGTGACAAGAGTGGATAGGATCAGAAATGACTACATAAGGGGGTCAACTAAGGTGGTGGAAGTATCAAAGAAAGTGCAGGAGGGGAGGCTGAGATGGTATGGACACCTGTTGAGGAGAGATGAGGACCACGCTGGGAGACATACTATGGGGGTGGAGGTGCAAGGAAGAAGAAAAACAGGGAGACCAAGAAAGAGATGGAAGGACTGTGTGAGAGGAGACTTACATGATAAGGGAATTGATGAGGCAGAAGCGCAAGATAGAAATAGATGGAAACGGCTCATCCGAAACGGCGACCCCATATAAAAATGGGAAAAGGCTGGGAAGCAGAAGAAGAAGAAGAAGTTATCAACTAAAGAATTCGCCTCCGGTAACATATATGAAAATATATTAATTCCAAGGTAGAGCGAATTAGATATTAAAGGACAAGCTTCATGCGTATATATGAATCATGGTGATGTAATAATACCCATATATATATATATATATATATATATATATATATATATATATATATATATGTGTGTGTGTGTGTGTGTGTGTGTCTGTGTGTGTGTTTTACATTATATACGTGTATATATATAATTCTATATACTATATACACACACATACATATATATGTGTGTATAAATATGCATATATGTATATGTATATATGAGTATGTATGTATTATATATTATATATATGGACAAATATATTATACATATATATATATATATATATATATATATATATATATATAGTGTATGTATCAAGTATAAAAGGCCCATTAAAACACAGTGGGTTTTAAGCTTAGGGTTATATTTCGGTGGACTTACTTCCACCCGTATCAAGCAATGAATGACAGTTTCATTAGTGAATTATATAGTGGGAGATATGCCCTTAGGACTTCGGTGATGACTGTGGTCGCTACTAAGCCACCGTAGGTTCTGTTAATTGTCTTAATCCGCTTCATTATTTCTTAAGAGCATTGTGGCTAATGCAATTTCACATGTATCTGGTAAAAATGACCAGTAGATTCTTGATACGTATATATAAGTGTATATATGCTATGTATGTATATTTATACCGATACAGTACACACACACACACTATATATATATATATATATATATATATATATATATATAATATATATATATATATACTATATATATATATATATATATATATATATATATATATATATTATATATATATATATATATATATGATGTATGTATGTATGTATGTATGTATGTATGTATATGTATGTATCACAAGACAGCAATATGGATGAGTTTTTCCTTTACAAATTTAAAGAAAATCTGCCATCATGTGAGGTTTAATGGAGCTTCAAGCACTTCATGAGCTGCCTTAAGCTTTTGTAAGCAATTACTTCAAAGTATAAGCAGTTGCTAAGTTTTATTCATATGAAAAGAAGCAATTGCTGATCCTTTCTTAGCATTTGCTTGACCCTAACTATCCGCTGTAATCCTTTGCTACTAGCGAAAGCATTTGCTTTATTTTATTCATTGGAAGTGAAGAAATGCTGAAAAATCCAAGCAAAAGCATTTCCTCAACGTTTTATTCATCAGGCTTGTAACGCAACAATACAGGTGGGTAAGAATAGTCAAGTGAGTGTTTATGTATGTGCGTTTGTCTACTGATTATATACTATACTGAGTACGTAGTTAATGTTTTGTACTACACTAGCAATTGTAGAGATGATGGGGAATAATCTCATTCGAACCCGTAGATATCATTTGAAAATTTTCTATGTGATTTTGTTGTCATACATCATATTATTGTAACCTTTTACATTCCATATTTGATATACATTTTTCACAGAGAAAACGTAACATTTTAATTCATAAACTATCTACATTAAGCTGAAATGAACAGTGTTACGTTTGTCAGTGTTTGTCAGTGTCAGTCATAAATCGTAAAACTACAGCAACGTCAGTTAGCCAAATTTGCATCGTCACTCTTGCACTCATTTTTCAATGTAGTGTTGATTTATATGAATATCTTTAAAATATATATATATATATATATATATATAAATAGATATATAAAAATATATATATATATATATATATATATATATAATATATGTATACACACACACACACAGAGAGAGAGACTGTATTAAGAATTTACTTTATAGGTTCTGTATTTATTTGTTATTCATCGTTAACTAAGAACTGCGGTACTGTAAGTTGAAAAGCCATTCTTGAAAAAAGAAGGGATATACTATGTATATGTAAGTGCATGCAATCAACAGATTTACCCAGACACAACTGTAAAAGTTCTATAAATGAAAAAATTACCATATTATATGTACGTGAGCATGATAAGGGATGACCTTTACGTCAGCCATTGTTGTATGGGAGGGATTATGGTTGTCAATGCGGTGATGGTTTTACTTCTCTCAAATTTAAGCTAATTTCATATTTAAGTTTGTGATCAGTTTGGTTGAAGGCTAGTTTCTTACTTTGTCTCTTGCTAACAGACCGATGTGTGCGTATGGGGTTTCTATCTCCATCTAATTTCTTTCTCTTTAACTTCAGTGTGGTAGTTATCCAGACGAATGTTTGTTTTTGGCATTGTAATTATATGTGTTTCTTCCCTGAAGCACAGCCTTTCAAGGGACTTCTTTATAATTTTATGGTATTCGATGTAGTGTTAAATCAATTGTTTCTTAATCCGCCACCATCTCATAGGTTACATTACAATGTATATATATATATAGTATATATATATATATATATTATATGATATATATTAAATACACACATATATATATATACATACCTATAATATGTATGTATATATATATATATATATATATATATATATATATATATATATATATATATATAGTATGTTTATATATATGTGTGTATATATATATATATATATATATATATATATTATATATATATATACATATATGTGTGTGTGTGTCTTCAAATTTCTTAAGAGTATTTTAGTGTTTGTTACTTTGTATTGGGCAGAATTCCATTATTCATGAAAAGTCATTGCATTTTAGTTTTATTTGTACTGTGTATTAAAGCACTGGTGACTGTCCTAGGTTTTAAGTACTACATTCATTACGGCAGCAAAAATGGTAGGCTTCTTGAATCAGCAAAGGAATTGGGGCTAGAAGGCCAAGAATTGAGGGATTTTGTTAAGGAACAGCAAGTCTTAGCTGATGAAGAATGATAAGAGACCAAGAGAGGAAACAGTCTGAAAGATGTAGGCAAAGAGACTGAAAGACAGCCCATTAAGAGCATTATGAGAAGATGCACATGTAATTGAAATGTTAAGACTGGCGCAGAAAATTGTATTAGAACTTCAGTCACAAGAAAGCAGCAATCGCACCCCTTTTGCTAATACAAAGTCCAAATTGACAGAATTTGATGAGAAGCATGATATGGACATTTTCATCAAAAGATATGAAAGGTTTTAAGAGAGGTAAGGTAGCCTTGTGTTGAATGTACCCATTAAAATTTGAATCTAGTCAAGCAGCGGGCAAAAGGCAAGAATGATGCAAAATACAGCAGGAGTTGTTGGAGATGTCACCAGGTTTAGTAGAAGATGCAAAATCTGCCAGATTGCAACAAAGGACCACCAGCAAAATACCAGTGGGAAAGATATCATTGAGGAGCAATAGACTGATTGGCCCAAATCGTCAGTGTCAGAAAGGGGCAAAAGGTACATCTTGATAGTGGTGGATTTTGCACTGAGGTACTTGGAGGCAGTGGCAACACCAAAGATAGAAAACTGGTGCACCACCTAATATAGAAACGCAGCATGTAGCAGGATAAGATTCCCCCAAAGAAATGCTCAGCTTGCTTATGAAATGGAGGTAAGCTATTCATGATGCTATATAACTTGCCATGAAACAGGTTATGTGAAAGTATAAACAGTGGGCTGAAGTGTCCATGCTAAAGATGTACCAGTGATTATATTCACATACCAAGTAGTATAGGCAGTCCCCAGTTTACGACGAGACTGGCTCATGATGATCCGAGGTTATGATCCTTTTCAAATGTATTCATCAGAAATTATTTCCCAGTTTATGACGCATGTTCCGGGGTTACGAAGCTTACGATGCCGATCCAACAGAAGAAATGTGGTTCCAAAACAGCAAAATAATAAAAATTTGGAGGTTTGTTTTATGAAAAACTCTTTTAAAATGCAGCTTACATAGTTTCCAGTACACCAAAAAGTATTAAAAGTAAGGCTTTCTTAGAATTTTTGATATTCCAATTTACAACAATTTTCAGTTTATGACATATCATGGGAATGGAACCCCCATCATAAACCAGGACTGATATAAATATATATATATATATATATATATATCATATATATATATATATATATATATATATACATATATATATAATATATATATATATATATATATATATATATATATATATATATATAAAATACACACACACCAGTGTGAGGGTGGACCAGGGAAACCAATTAACTCCAACAGATGTCTTTGTTTCCGACGTTTCGTAATAATTTATTTATTACATCATCAGGGATCTGTTGAATAAAGAATAAGTCACGAAAAAAGTTACTGTAAAATCTTTAAAAAGAATAAGAAGAAAAATAAAATTCACCAGATACAATACAACAAAAAAATAAACAGAACCAAAGACAGATAACCAACCTTATGTGGCGAGAGCAAAAAATAGAATACTTACAAAGAAAATTAACTCAGGGAAAGTTTAGTAGAGGAGGTTTGGGTATTTAACTGTGGGACTAATTGTTTAATAAACAATGACTCGAGTATAGGCAATTCGTGAGGGTTGTTGTTTGGCTTATTATGCTAAAACCACTTCTTTCAATGTAAGTTTTAGACATTTTGGAATGAGCGCTGTAAGGTATTTTAGTATCTAATTTTGTAACTGCCTTGTATGGCTTTTAAACCTTCCCTCCTGTGCTTTTGTTCTGCTGATGCGAGGTGACGTTTGCTGCCAACTCACTTTCAAAGTCAGTTAAGGTCAGCCCAGGAGCAGAATAACATCTCAACAGCGACAGGTAATGGTCATCTGTTGGCCGCTGTAGGTCGAGGAGATCATCCTGCAGGTTGAGACTGATGGTGGCAGTTGAGGACTCTTTAGCAATAGGTAGTGGTTACCTGTTGGCCACTGCAGTTCGGGAAGATAGTCCTGTGGGTCAAGACTGATGCCTATCAGTATGGAGTTGTTACTTTAAGTAGCTGGTGTTTGCTACTTTTGAAGTCTTCAGTTCAAGGATGAAGGATGGTTAAACCAAAACCATCAGAGGAGTATCAGTCATTGTGACTACTGAGGGTGCTGTAAATTGTGTATTATTGTTGGTCTATGATGGTTAAAATATTTGTCATTGTTGATGAGCAAGTGTATGGCTCAGGTGTTTATTTATGTCACTGTTGATGTTCATGAGCTAGTGTATGGCTCAGGTGTTTATCTATGTCACTGTTTATGTTGATGAGCAAATGTATGGCTCGGGTGTTTGTCATTATTATTGAGGTTGAAAGCACTGTATAGCTCAGAATATTTCATATCTTAATGTGATGGGATGGAGTGAGTAAATGTATGACTCTGGTGTTGGGCAGGTGTATGGCCCTGATAATGTAATGGTGTTAAGCTTTGTTATTTAATTATATTTTTTTCTTTACTGTCAACTGCTGCTGCTGTAATAATTTTATGCATTTGGCTGAAACCTTAACATCAAATATGTAAATGGACTTGGATATAATAAATAGGTTTAAGATTATTTTAGTATTTTATTTTGCTTTCTCCTCCTTGATTTTGTTTTGGGACTCCCTGGTCCCTCCAGTTCCGGTCCTCATTTATTTAAGAACCTGACGAACCAAGAATTGGCTCATGACAGCTGATATGAGAATGTTCTGGATTGGAGAGCCTACAGCCTTTACAAAAGTTTATTCGCCGAAGGGAGTCGATTCTGACCCTCGGTAACCTCCTCGTGGATCCGACATGTGTCCCAGAGTTATACTTCGGACAAGTATAGTTATACACTACGTTGGAGGATAAAAAAAAAGGGGCTTAATCGATCCCTGTGGTTAAAAAAAGAACCAAGTGTTAACGGATTCTTGGGAATTAATTTTAAATTGACGGCACCATGATGATTTTAGATAATTTCCAAAAAATTTTCCTAAAAGAATCATCGTGTAAAAAGGGATATTTGGAGGTTTCGTGACATCAGTGAATTCTTTAAGAAAAATGCGAAGTTTAAAAAAAAAAACTTTGCTGGAAGCAGTTATTCATAAAATATCAAGAGATAATTAATTTCCTGATGAAAGGAATACCAATTCGATGTAATGAAAAATGTCCTGTGGAGGAGAGAATGTACAGACTCAAGTTTAAATTGTAAAGGCAAGAGCTGTAGTAATTGCATCCTAAACCTATAAAACGTCTTTTTCCTTTAAAAAAAAAGTATTAAAAGAATCCTCATTTCTGGTAAAAAGAACGTCTAAATATGACTTTGATATCAACTCGTTTTTAGCATTTGCCAATTCTAAACATAACACTAGGTTTACTGCGGAAAAAGAAGTGAACAATCAATCGCCTTTTTTAGACGTTCTTGTTACCAGAAATGCTGATTCTTTCAATACTTCTGTTTTTTTAGGAAAAAGACATTTACTGGTATAGGATGCAATTACTACAACTCTTTTTTTCTACAATTTTAAACTAAATTCTGTACTTACTCTCCTCCACAGGACTCTTTTCATTACATCGAATGGGTATTCATTTCATCAGGAAATTAATTTTCTCTAAATATTTTATGAATAACTGCTTCCCGCACAGTTTATTTTTTAAATAACTTCGCATTTTTCTTAACAAGCAATTCACTTATGTCACGAAACCTCTAACAGTACCTACGTTAAACTTTTACACCAAAAATCCCTTTTACATGATGATTCTTTTAGAAAACGTTTCTTGGAAATGACCCACAATCATTATGGTGCCATCAATTTAAAATTAATTCCCAAAAATCCATTAACAATTGGTTCTTTTTTTTAACCACAAGGATCGATTAAGCCCTTTCTTATCCTCTAACGTGGTGTGTAAGTATACTTGCCTTAAGTGTAACTCTGGAACCATAAACGTGGAATGGACATGCGCGAAACCGCCGTGCGCAGCATTCCGCCATTGCAAAGAGTGGAGAGAGCTTCTTTTTGGCGCCAGTGAAGCAGATACATAATGACACCAAAAAATGCAATCAGTGCTTCGCCATCAACTGTACAAACTACAAAAATAGATTCTTTAAACAACATTGCCTCTTTCCACACGTTAGTTTAGTTTTAACATGCTTTTTAATCAGTATCAGCAATGGTAAACGGCCAAACAACACACTATCACCCATGGCAGTTGTATTTTTAAACTTGACAGTAAATCTTGAATTGATGTGACTACTTTGATGTGATTCACCTGATTGTGGGCATTTACTTTGATTTACGCTATTATCACATAGCCAGGCTCCACATTCAGGCCTTGCAGGGTAGAAGCATTCACCAGAAATGCAACAAACCTGTTCCCTTCAAGGGGCAGTAATATTCAGTGGTACGAGTTCAGCTTTTGTACATCTAGCGTAAAATTGTCTACAAATTCTGTAACTTAGTAGAAAGCCAACCTGTATCACTGTGCCCACCTCGCCTCGCCATATTGGAGTGTAATCTGTTAATTTTCCATGACAATATCTTGTCATCTATGACATTTGTTGTATTATGTTAAAGTAATTTTAGTAGTACACATTATTCAATATAGTAATTTCTGTTTACATGATAATACATTTAAAATAGACCTAAGATTGTGAGTATTAATAAGAATAACATTAATAAGTGATCTGTAAAAATAAATTATTTGTATCAACAAGTGTGTTTCTTTTTTTAATAATGACTGATATAAGTAAGCAATATGCATAAGTCAACATAATTACAATTTAAGTCCATTGTGTTATGGAGATAGGGTTAATCCCTAGGTGACACAGACTGGATAGCAAGGTGATAAGTCCTAGGTAATGTATAAAATGCAAAGTAAAGTATAAAGTCTTTGATACTTAGAAGGATATTAAATATAATGGGTTCAACAGGCTTTAGTGATAAGATTTATTACACAACCCGTTGACAAAGACACGAAGTCCAATCCAGAACAGTCTAATATCAGAGCTCGTTCCAAAATATCTAAAACTTACATCGAAAGAAGTGGTTTCACCATAATAAGCCAAACAGCAACCCTCATGAATAGCATATACTCGAGTCATTGTTAATTAAACAACTAGTCCCACAATTAAATACCCAAAACTCCTCTACTCAACTTTCCCTGAGTTAGCTTTCTTTGTAAGCATTCTGTCTTTTGTTCTCGCCACATAAGGTTGGTTTTTAGTATTTGGTTCTGTTGTTTTTTCTGGTTGTATTGTATTTGGTGAATTTTATTTCTCTTATATTTTTTTAAAATTCTACAGTAAGTTTTTTAGTGATTTATTCATTATTCCACAGATTCCTGATGATGTAATAAAGAAATTATTACAAAGCGTCGGAAATAAATTATTATATATATATATATGTGTGTGTATGTATATGTATATGTATATATATATATATATATATATATATATATATATATTTATTTATTTATTGTAAGTAAGCCTTAAGATTTTTTATAATGTATTAGCTTACTTAGGTTAGCTTTTGAGTTCTTTAATATCTGAAGGCTTTAAAGTTCATTGTTAGTTCGCCTTCTTGTTAGTAGGGATCTCCTCACCCCAGTGGTATTTTTGTTTAGTCTGGTTGACTAATCCTCCCTGTTTCTCCCCTCCATATTTTGGCTCTGCTGAGTTGACTTGGGACCTGAATTCCAAGCTGCAAGCAATTGGTATCTGCACCTTTACTTGTGAGCCTGCTATCTCTCTCGTTTCATTGATTTACAGCAAGTCTCTAGCAAATATATACCTTAAGCTGGCAGTTTCTCCACATTTTTGCCATTTTATTATTGCCTCTGGTGCAGTACTTGCCAGCGGGACTTTGCTTGGCGACGGTAAGGCGTGTTAGCCGTTTATTCTACAAAATATTGACCAAGATTACCGGGATCACGGCGTCCATAATTATGATCAAGATTACTGGGATCACGGCTGTGCTGCAGCAGGCAGCTGAATTCGCTGATGGAGCTCTATAGTTTCATTGTATTGAGATTTGTTGTCCTCAGTCTGTATTGGAGTGCTTTTTGGAGGAAACCATCATATTTCATCATCATCCATCAGACGTGTAAAGTTCAGGTTATTCCTTTCTTTTTCTTATTTTCTATTCCTCTACGGGACCCCTTTCCTTCTTCAGAGGTTGAATGTATTTTATATTCATTTGTGTATGTGTTTTGTGTAAGTGATTTTGTGATTTCATGTTAATGAAGAGGCCTAGTTATGACTTCTTACATTTTATTGAATTATAATATACTTGGCTTTTTATATTGTTTTGCTATCCCCCTTGAGTTATTCTTGTGCTGCATTTACACGTGCTTGCCTCCTACTTAGTGGATGGCTGTCTTTTGAATACCTAAGTCTGTGGTGTGTATTTTGGTTATTTATGGTCCTGAAGACCTAGTGTGTGTTGTGATCCAATGAGGTCATTACAATATATATTATATATATATATATATATATATATATATATATATATATATATATATATTTGAACAGCACCACCGGACACTGATACCAGCATTGTCCTTAACAGACTCAGGGAGTCTAGGGCCAGTTTGCTATGCAGATGTAAATTTGGGGGAGCTTGGAAGCCTCTTGTGTAAGACTCTAAATGCAGGGTAGCTGGGAACTTTTGAAGGTCTCTCTGGAGCTGTGGTATAAATAGAGAGAGGAATTCTGGCCTGAAAATTTTGATGATAATTTTCCTGAACTATGAATTTGTGCACATTTTTTATATTTTCACATTTTCATTTGCACATTTCCCTGAAGGAGACCATGGATTGGTGACTTAAGCAGCTGTCAGCATTAGAATGAATGAGTTTTGAAGATTTGCCAGTTTTTTAGAAGCCACATGGGCAACACCTATTGGAGAAAATGAAAGCAACAAGCCCAGATGGATGTGGAGAGACTACTTCATCACATAAGGCAGGAAAGTAAGCATACAAGAGAGTGCTGCTGGCGCTCGTTCCCAGCCCAAACCTAATTTTATTCTTGTGATTGGAAACATTTTTAATCTTGGGAGATCCACGGAATTTAGGACCAAAGTATTTTGCAAGTTTGATTTGGGAGGAAAATGGAAAGCTTACCAGTATGAGCTATCTAGGGCACTGATGCCCTTGTGTTAGGGAGCATCGGCACCATTAAGGGGGTCCAGGGAGAGTCTAGGACCAGATGTAAATTTGAAGGAGGGGTGGAAGTCTCTTAGTGTGTAGTGTGGCTGTGCTAGGAAAAAAAGATACTGGCGACATCTGAAAATTTACCTGTAAATTGTACACACACAAACACCAGTTAGCCCAAGCCTCTGGTCCAAAAGCAGCTAGTAAATGAAAATTAAAGACTAAAGAGGTAGTCTAAAATTAAATGAGCATAAAATAGCCATTGTAACAAAATAGGTAATAATAACTATTACTCAAAATAGCAAGTGCTATTTTGAGGTAGTTAGTTATGCTTCCAAATCTGCAAGTTTTATGAGTTTACAGTAGGCTTCACCGCACGCTGCATACGTAAGACTCATCACCAACTTCTCCCAATTCTTGTTAGCCCACCTACTGGACTGCTCATTAAGGTGAGTCAGTGGTGTGGCGTGAGTCTCAATGAGCAGTTGAGTAGGAGTTGGTGATGAATCTTACGTATGCAGCGTACAGTGAAGCCTAGTGTAAACTCACCTTAAGAAAGTAAAGCAACCAATCTTGGATTTTTTCACAAATCCTACTTGTATGATGTATTCAACTCGTCTCAGTGAATGAGGTAGTAGATACAAAATCTGTGCATTGCAAAATTCATAACAGATGCAATGACTCAGTTTTTGAGGTGATATAAAAAATGCAGAGAAATAGTTAAAATGGTGCTAATGCTGTACAGCCTAATGTCGGCATTGTAATGTCTAAATTAAGTGAAGATGCTCTCTGTTCCAATGTTCTTATTCACAAAATCAGTCCCGGGATCATATGGTTGCTCAAAGAAGTTCTGAAGATGTTTTCAAAATCTTTGGGATGAGAACATTAATTAATAATGCTGTATCTGACAACTCTTCAGGTCAATGAATTTTTTATAGCACCTTCTGCTGGTCTGTACATCAATTCCCAGATCTTTTCCCTTCTATATATTTCTGACATGACAGACTTAGTAATATGCTACTTAATATCATTAAAATTTTCAAAGTAATAAGTTACTAAATTAAAGCAAAACAAATTCCTATAACAAAAACCGAATTTGCATCCAACTCTGCATCTATAGAAAGTGAAAATTAGCCATCAAGTAAGGTAGGGTAGTCCTCATTTGAAGACAGTAAAGTGTCTCGTGAAGGTGGTTATGATTAATCCTTTACTCATATTAACTTTAAGTGATTAATCCTTTACTCATATCAACTTTTAAGTCGTTTTGACAATGTGAAGTTTGATGTTGTAGGTAAAACAAACTAAAGGGCAAATTAAGTCTACAGAAACATTCTCCTCAGCTTAACATACATTAACTTAGCGTACTTCTGTACAGTACATATCACATTATTATGGTTATCCTTTGGTATGCTACCATTTTGGATGTGTTGATTTTTAGATAAATCTCTCCAACTCAATGAGGAAGTAGGTTAGTTTAGGTTTGGAACGATCTGGTATTGCTGTTAGATGGAAGATACCTTGAAAATATTCAAATGAAGGCAGTAATATCGAGTACTTGTTACTTAACGACTTAGTTACTTATCTGAAAGCCAGACCCCCAAAATGTGTTGAGTGGAGTTGCTACTATGTTCTGGGTAGAATAATGTGAATAAATCACAGTAATGGAACTGTCACCGTCTCTCTCCCTCTCACCTTGAACTGGAGAATGCGGTGAGGCTGGCGCTTTTTAGGATCTGGATCCCAAGTGTAGATTTCTACTTTGATTTCCACAGGTCCTGGTTTGTGGAAGTTTTTCAACTTCCATAAGACATAAAATGTAATTAGGTGCATGTTTAAACCTATAAGTATATTAACAAATGAATAAATAATAGGCAGATCACAGGTTACAAAGATAATTAAATAATTAACAACATATGAGAGGATCATTGCAAACAGAAATGGTTACTCAGGTTACATAACCAGTCAGGTACAAACCAGTCATTTAAAAGAAAATCAAAGTAAATAGAGATATATATATGGAAGTATTAATGTACTCTCTCTCTCTCTCTCTCTCTCTCAAACACACACATACAACACTTCAAAGGAGATCTTGTCGTCTTCCATTAGGCTAAGTCCTGTCTCTCTCCAAGAGAGGAAGGGAAGGAACAGGATGTCCCATGTTGAAGACCAGGATCCATTCAATCTGCATTGAAGGGAATGAAGAAGCTCCCCCTGAAAAACCGGCCTCCCCGATGACAACAGGTGGCCAAGAATAGTTTGCAACTTCCAAGCTGGCTGACCCTGTTGAGACAAGGACAACCTCGCTGCTATATCTGTTAGTCTCACAAATACTTATTCTTGCTTGGGTGATAGTTAGGACTTCTCAAGTTCATGCAACTCTCAGGCTGTGACCAGATCTGAGAAGTCAGTCCTGGCCTAGAGACTGAGTATGAGACCTTGCTAGGACTAATCGATCTTTGATAAAGATCAGGAGGCATTCCGTGAATGAACGTTCCCCAGTCGAAATCCAAGTGAGAAGATGTGAATACTTGAGGGAGAGGTCAGAAGCTCACAACAGAGATAGGCATGGAGTCATCTGCTGTAAAGGGGTAGGAAGTCTCTCCAGGAAATGAAGCAAAGAGACTTGCAGTAGGATTGATGGGTGAGTATTGGAAATAATTGTCCCTCAAAGCCAACAAAGGAATCAAGTCGAACTCTATAATGGTTGCAAGTACAAAATATGTTGTTTCTATCTTGAACTGAGTTTGTTGAAACAAGTAAGGAAAGAAAGATCTATAACTGGTTTCTAATTACCTGTCACTACCTCTTCAAGAGAGGGATGGCTGAAGAAATGGGAAACGAAACTGTTACAATTTCCACAGAGTATTGATTCAGCATCGCCTTCAGTTTCCCCACGGGAAGATTCTTCAGCGAGCCAAAACAGATTTGGGATCATAGAATGGACTGTTGATGAGGAGTGGTACGAACTCAAAGCGAAGTTGATATCATACTGAAGGATATCTACAACCCATATTTCAGCCACTGTAATATGATGCTTAAGGCTATGCCACTCCTCCACCAGCAGCTGCAGAGAAATATTCTTCAACAAGCCAGAACAAATTTATGGAAATCGACCAGATGGTTGATGAGGAGTGGTATGAACTCAATTTCAGCCATCATAATATGATGCTTAAGGCTATGGGCACTCTCCCTCATGGGGAGGAAAGCCGTCTGAGCATCTTATACCTTTCTCTTACCCTATTTCCTCTTCTAGGAAGGGAAGGGGGTTTGAAAGGGACACTTTCAATTGCTTCTGTGGTCCCAAAGGGACCAAAGAACTTTATTGACATCTCTCGAACCTATTGCAAAGCTTGATTCTACACATGGCCTGTGGCTGAGAACAACCCCATGTGTACATGGCCTGTAGCTGAGATCAATCCCAGTACTTATTGTACTGAGGGTGATTTGAAACAGAAGAGGATCAGTCCTGGGTCTAATGTTTCTACCTGGCACACTGTTGGTTCTATGTGTGCCCCCCATATTTACATCGTTACTAATGAGTCTCAACATTTGACACAATAATTTTCAACAACTCCAGTCGACATTACAACTGAGTCATTGAGAGTGGTTAAGGGAATCAGAGAGGGAGGGGTTGTATACTTTCAAGCTGATGAGAAGACTAAAGACTATGGTAGATAAAGGCTGTAGATGATCTGTGGAAAGAGGAGATGACGCCTGTGCAGGTCTCAGAGAGCAGTCATATTTACGCTGCCATGAAAAGTGTTGTTATGAGGGAAGCTGTCCCCGCCACACTCACATGGTCAGGGGTCATCTCTAATATGAAGGGAACAGTCCCAATCATGTGAGGGACCACTGGTCTGTCTTTTTGAGGCCATGGCATGCTATTGGGGACAGTAGTCTGATTGTGGAAGTCTGTTACCAACCAAACACCTGAAGACATACAACCATGGAGCCTGTCAGGGGCACAGCCATCCATAAGGCATACAGAAACTTAAACTGCAGTCAGAAACATATGGGGATCCGAAGAAACTTGTGTTGTCAAAACTGGAACTACTCTGGCTCTGGAAAAGATTGGAGTGCCAAAATTGAGTAGGAACAATTAAACAAATATTCTTAACCTACCTGTTGAATTTCGAAGTCCCCGTGGATGAACACAGCCATCAAAGGTCGTCATTCTTGCAACGACAGCTGTAAAAGTGTGGGAGAACGATCCTGTTCATTTGGATGTAGTCATTTTGTCAGGGAACTCTCCATGTGAACGTAGAGCAGAGGCGCTTCCCCGCAGTGCCACAGAGATGTTGATGATCCACTTCACAATGGCATGAAAGGTGGGGGGAGGGGGGGGGGGGTCGCGCTGTGACAGACATCTAACAGATGTATCAGCTAACTATCCAGACAATCTTGGTGGTGGGAATCATCCACTATGAAACCTTCACATGAACATGGGGGAAAACTCAGAAGAGCCATCCCATTCTCCTTCAAATCTTTATGTAAACGTGGTTGGGAGCCCGGCCCCAGACATGCTATGCTGTGGCAACGTTCCCAAGAGGGAATGTGCAAGGATGAAGAAGCATCCACATACTTAACACTCACTCTAGCTAAGTAGAGGAGGCTCCAAGTCCATGTCCATAGACGGGGGAGAGCATAAGGAGGAGATGAAAACAACCAAGTAGAGTTGTTTCTCAGTCGAGCTACATTTGTAGACATAACACAGCCATGCAACATCTGCATGGCCTTACTTCTTCCTTAAAGAGCGAACCTTAGCTGAAGGCGTTTGGCGAACTGCAGCGATGTCAAAATTGTCATGGCCCTGGAACATTGTGGCAATGCCAAACCTTACTTCTGCCTACATAGTCCCTCTCTCTCTTTCCTCCTCGGTTGTACAGCATCAAACCAAAGACACGGTTATGCAACATTGCAAGGCTGCATATTCTTCCTTCCTTGGAGAGTGTATCTTTGGTTTAGACATCCAGAATACTGCAGGGACATCACTGAAAACTGCAACCACGAACTGTTCCCAAAAGAAAACCGGTAGGGGAAGAGTAAGCACAAGTACATTAGGAGCTCATTCTGGTACTGAAGAAATGCTCAGTCATTCCCTGAAGGAAGGGGAAGTTGACGATCTGGGTGTGAGCTGCACTGACAGGAGACACATGGTTGAGGAGGTACGCCCAGGAAAGACATGGCCGTGGCCTGCAGCAAAAGACGAAGGCCTACAGCAAAAGACGAAGGAGAAGGCTCAACTTCTACTGCACATCCAACGTCAATTGCAAGGAGGGGTGAAGTAACTTATGAAGCTACGACACACTGAAACAATGCACACACAGCTGTCCCTCCCATAGTGTGTCATCTTCCTTACAGTTCCTGTGTATCCTTCCTCAGGGCAGTGGCCTACCTAATGTTTTTTGAAAGGACAAGGAAGAAGATGAAGAGACTGGAACACAGCATACAATGACGAAGAATGTAAAGGCAGCTATGAAAAACTTATCAAGAATATTAGTCCCAGGACTTAAAACATCCAGAACAGGAACGAGAGGATGGGGTGGGAGTGTAGGAATGCCCCCCCCCCCCCCCCCCCCCCCCCCAACAGAGCATACTTGCCAAAACCAGTAAACTCTGTCTAAGGGTCCTGCAACATCCAACTCCACTTCAAGGGAGATGAGATTTCATGCTCGAAGGCAAGCAGAGCTCTCATATGATGGGTGAAGACACTACTGCACTGTAACAAGAGAACCTACCTCCATCTCAAGCCTCTCAAGTTTACAGCATCTGAAAGACTATAATGTTAAAACATTTAAAGTAATTAGTGTAATCCAAACAAAAACCATGCTTGTTATAGAGAGAAAAACCTCAGAACAGAGAAGAGATGAAGAAAAGGATGTTCCATAAAACAAAGTTGAAAAGTCGTCTAAAAATAGAAATGTTTGGAAATCAGAGGCAGTCCCTCTCTCCTTTGGTGTACAATAGAAAAAAGATATACCAGAATAAATGAACTAACACTAATGCTAATAAAAGCTGGGTTTGTGTTATATAATTTTAATTTCAAATTCCAAATCTATGGCCTCTGTGTACCTCCTTATACCCATCTCTTCTCTTTCCCACCATACCATTCATATCAGCTCCTATTATTAGTTTCTCTTCCTCTTTCACTGTTCTAATGACAGCCTCAATACCTTGTCTAAATAATTCTTTCTCTTGCTCTTGGCACCCCACCTAAGGAGCATATGCTGATATTATATTTACTACTTTGTCCCCTATTATTATTGGAATCTTTAAAAGCCTATCATTTACTCTTTATTTATACCACTTTTTCCTTCTAGTTGTTCCTTCTTTGGCCACAGTCGTGAACCCTGTGGTACCCCTCGCCCATTTATCACGCCAGTAGGGGGGTTCTGACGCTCGTCACTTACAGGGGACACCCTAGCTGCACCCATATTCCTTAAAACATCAAGCATGATTTATTGTTTGGCCAAAGGGTTTTTACCACTGCATGCCATTGCTGTCATCAACCACAGTTATTGGCGGTGGGCCTCGCCTTTGACTAAAAAGTATGACTGCAAGGCAGCAATTTCCAGTTATTGGTGGTGGGCCTAGCTTTCTCCCCTATCATTAGTAGCCAACTACCAATAACCACCCTGATTTTAGTTAAACAGCTGGTTCCAGCCAGCACTGAAAGTGAATCCCATATGTAAAGACCAAAGGTTTGTATACATGTAGGAGCAAGTTTGTTTAGGACTGTGTGTTTTAAATGCTGCTCACAAAAGTAGCAAGTGGGCCTTCTCTTATTCTTTTTTCGAGGGTATTCAATATTATTTTATCTTTTCTTTTATTTTCTTTAAGCTTTTGTCTCACTCACCTGTATTTGCAACATAATCTTATTTTGTTAAGATGAGGGGCATTGCAGAGGGTTAACATGATATTCCGTTTTTCATAAGGTATGACTCTTACTCGTATATGCGCTCCTGTTTTACACTCTTACTTCTCATGTTGTTGCAGGGTGTCTCAGTTTTGTACGTTCTGTGGTTCTCATTAAGGATGCCGTTGTCACATACTGTTTGCATTATTTTGTGTGACACAATGGGCAGCTATATTTTTGTTGTTTTAATAAGGATTGGTTGCAGTTTTTCTCTTACTACCAAAAAGGTGTTGTTCTTTCTTTTGCTGTTCACTTAAGGGATCATTATGAACACATGAAAGCCAAGGCTGTCCTTTGCTGGGTTGTTTTTTGTCAGGTTACAGGCTTCTAGAAGCATTACTGTTTTAAATTCACAAAATGTTGAAATATTTAGTTACAAAACTTTTGACCTCAATGAGTAATTCCAGTTACTGGAGAACATAGTTTTTAGGATAATACCACAGGAACCATAGATCACAGTTTATTTGATTTTGCAATTTAATCAAGATAGTATAGACATATGCATCCATGAAGATTCATGTGGACGTTATGTTAGAAGTGAGCAATACAAAGAAAAAAAATCGGAGCAGAAAGTGGAAAAGGCATACTTCCTATTACCCTAATGCACATAGTCTTTTAGTTTTCTGTCTGTAATTTCTCTGTCCACACTCAGGTCTTTAAAAATACTGAGCATAGAGGGCTGCAAATTGGTATTTTGATCATCCACCCTCCAATCATCAAACATACCAAATTATACCCCTCTAGCCTCTGTAGTTGTTAATTGATTTAAGGTTAAAGTTACTCATGATCTTGCATTTGGCAATGTTACAGGACAGGCCAACACTGGGCTGTGGCTGAAAGTTGCATGGGCCATGGCTCATACAGCATTATACGCCGTACAGAGAACTAAATTGCACCCAAGAATTTTCAGCTCATTTTTTAATTGTTTTTAATAGCAACTGAATGAACGACTTTAAATGAAGGAAATAACCCCAATACATACCTCTACCTTGGGGAAGACTGAATTGGTCTTTAATTGGCCATGGCTCCCATTTTCGGATAAATATCGGAAGCGATACTTGTCCGGTGGCTGTACTGCAAAAACCAAGGATGCTTCTTGCGGCTGTAAAACAGAAGTAAAGATTAATGAAAATATATGGATGAATCTGATTAATCATGCTGAGAGAATTTATACTTAATTTTTTTTGGTTGACATGACTCGAATCGAGGAGAAAGAATTACAGTTGTTCAGTCTTAATAGTGATACCCTTTTATTTTAATTTCCTGTTTAAATGTAGATACCTCACCTTGCTGATATGCTTTTTTAAGGGATCGCTGTTGCCTTTAGAGTACTCAGTCGTATTATATTGTTATGAAAGTTAAAAGTATCTGTCTGTATGTGAGGTAAGTTTTTGAATTCTGTAATTAGTAAGTGTAATAACCAGGTATTTGGAACACTTTGTTGCCTATATATATATATATATATATATATATATATATATATATATATATATATATAATATATATATTATATATGTGTGTGTGTGTGTGTGTGTGTGTGTGTGCGCGTGTATATATATATATAATATATATATATATATATATATATATATATATATATATATATATCCCATTTTGCCACTCTGTAACAACACTAAAGCTCTCTCTCTCGCATTTCTCTCTTCGTTTGTCTGCCGCTTGCCTGTCTTTGCAGAAATTGCTTGTGCCTGCTACCAAAAGCTGAGCATTAGGCCAGAAACCACCAGAGGGCAAAAGGAAGCTGATAAAAGAGGTCAACAAGAGAAAGTCGCTCTCAAAGCACACCCCAACGTAACCAAGTTCGGAGCTCCTCGCATCTGCGGGGCTGCCCCCCTTTCCCCTGCCCTTGTACCTGACATGGCGCACCTGGACCATTACCTGATGACCTTGGAGTGAATTTCCCTTCCTTCATCAGCGCCTTTTAAGAAGCCGAACCCAGCAGCAAAAGATGGTAAAGTATGGGTGTAGTTGGCAGTCACATTTGTCTTTTTTTTTTTTTTCTTGAATTTTCCCATCTTTGTCCTTGTGCAATCGTTCATAGCTAGCCCCTGTTATCGCCTCACAGCTGTGCTTCCCTGTTCTATAAAGCTAATCTAATTTAGGCGTTGTGGTTCCCTTGTATGTAATTTACGAATACTCATTGCTTGAATGACCTATCAGTTGCTAAGCGACTTTACTAAGGGAGATAATGTAAGCCGGTGTCTGTGTTTTACACCCTCCCATTCGATACAGTAATGTTCTGTGAAATAATTCAGTCATTTCTTTTTCTTACCCTTTGATGGAATTTTAAGAGCGTAAGGTTTTTATTAAGCAAGTCGGAAGACTGGCGGCATCACCGCATTTGATCAGTCCTTTGTGTGTCGCACACTCGTTTATAGAGAAATACCTTGTTCCAGGTATCCTATCATCTTCATCCCTGCTGTGAGAGGTGGCTGCTTCCTTATCCTACGCTCTGGGTAATCTCCATTCTCGCGCTCCTAGTCCCAGCACGTGTCAGTGCCTGACTTCAGTGCTACAAGTAGCTGTTCTTTCAGTAATAAGTTGGACCTTGAAAGTCCTAGTATGTCAGTCTGGTAATTAACTTGTAAATACATCCCCTGTAAATTTAATCTTTAGAGTTTTCCTTACATTTTCCCTTGAAATTATTCTTGGCCCTAAGCGTAACTTTCTGTTCATAAACTAGACCTCATAAGGCCTTATTTTTGATAACGCCATATGCGTTAAAACTGTTCTTCGGTCAGAGGAGTTCAAATTTATGAGTGGCGACCATGCGAAGAATCTCTGTCAACAATTAGCAACTGCTAGAGATGATTTCACTAGAAAAAACGGACCTGAAATCCCAGTGCCATTAAGCCCATATGAGCAAAGGAAAGAAATTCCTGAAGGGAACTGTACAAATACAGATCACTCTGCTGGACAAACCTACTGTTGCCAGTACTCTGTACCAACGACTTTTTTTTTTTTTTTTTATGACGAAACTGGATTTCTGTTCTTTTAAAATGACAAACCTAGTTTTTTTTTACCTGCGTTTCCTGAGAGGTTCCTGGAATTGGATTGTTATGAAACTCTTCATAGCTGTTTAAATAGATGAAATCATTCTCTATCTGTGTTGGTTGCAGACCTGTAGCACGCAAATGACCTTGAGAAGTCTTATTGAACAGAGGCACCCCAACATTCATGCTGGATACTTTCTAAGCTTTCTGAAATAGAGACAATTGATGTTAGTTCTGCATATGTCTGAGGTGAAATTAGTGTTGTACTCTAAAGCGTAATTGTACTTTTAAATAGAAACAAAGCTTTGGATTTTTTAGTGAAATAAACATACGAAGAAAAGTTACTCATTCTTTTAATGACTGTACAACATTCTGTCCGCTCGTGGAGGTGATGCATTAAGCACGATTTACAGTTCTTTACAGTTCTTTCCCAAAAATTTCTCTCATTGAAGTTTCAAACACACAAGGAAGCTTCGTGAATTATTTCGAAAATAATTATGTAAGTATGAATGTGGCTGACCAATATATATATATATATATATATATATATATATATATATATATATATATATATATACACATATATATATATGTATGTGTATATATATATATATATATATATATATATATATGTGTGTGTGTGTGGTGTGTGTGTGTGTCTATATATATAGTATATATATATATATATATATATATATATATATATATATATATAGATATATATATATATATATATATTATATATATATTATATATATGTGTGCTATTATATATATATATATATCTATATATATATATATATGTAATTATCATATACATATAATATATAATATAATATTATAATTATATATATATATATATTGTAAATATATACACATACATATATGTCCGTGTGTGTGTGTCTGTGCAGGATTTGTCTGACTCCATATTATCAGTAAAATGCCTGTATTTTTTTAATGCAGCCATTATTGTGTGTTGTGACAAACGACAGCGTTTTAAGGATTCTTGGAAGTCTGTGGCCAGATTATAATGTTAGTTGATCATAACATCGTTTTAATGCAATACCTTGAAAATTTACGTAAAATACATATAATTTTCCATAAAAACAATTACTATTTTTGGGGCAGGACATATAAATGGCATAATCTTAAATCATGATCCACAGAAGATAGTTTCTGTTTAAAACTTGAGACTGAAAACGAAGAAGCTTAAAATTTTAATTCTATCTCAGGACCGAATCCAGCTGTTGAGGTACTCAGGATTCTTGAGAAGCAGAATTTCATACCTTTCTTTCTCAGAAGAATGACTTGAGAACTTGCAGGTAACTAAACAGATTTTTGGACCAAACTTACTAGACTGAATTCAGAAGTTATTGAGTTTTAAAACAGTCCAGATTCCAAAGAGGTAGCTTATCATGGTTTGTTTGCCATCCGGGCAACACACTCACGTAAAGCTTGAGCTCAGTGCACAGAAATTTCAGTTACTGGAACATTATCAACACTATTATGGCCGCTGCCACTATGACACCAGCAAATTATTTCATTATATGATATCTTTCATGCCAATATACATGTATATAAGTATATTACGTATATATATATATATATATATATATATATATATATATATATTAATATATATATATATATATATATATATATATAACATATATAATTATTTTGAATTCTCATTCTCGCTGTCTGAAAAACTGTTGAAGTGACATTCTGGCCTGGCTAGAGAACAGAGACATAACAAAAAATCTATGGCCGAGGGCCAGTGTCAATGGAGGGAAAAATTATATAAAAACTCTAGAGGTTTAGTTTTACTGACTTATATTTACACTAAATTACGTGAATACGTAATTTACATCTAAAGGGTGACAGGGATTTGAATGGATCCAGAAATTAAATGGAAGGCAGTTGATTGCAGGTCAACTGGGACATGCGGCTGGGAAATGATCCAGGCACAGAAGTAGGTTTGCTGAATAGTCCTGGCACCACTTCCAATGGATGCCAAGTTTCCTCTCACAACTAGGAAAGATATTTGCATCTGTAAAGAGATTGCATTCTAGGATCAGTATTAAGGCAAAAGACATGTGGGGAATGTTAAACACGATTCTCTCTTATTATTTCACATCCAAGTCCACTCACAGGGATATAGAATGACTGAGAGCTTATAGAGAAAAGTATACTACATTATTTAATTAACTAAGGGGATGTTTAGCATGAAACAACATTACTTCCAGATGTGGCAGACACTAGATTTAATATCACTACTAACATCACAAGGGAAATTCTTTGCAGCATCGATGGTAGCAATGGGGAACTGCGTTACAGTAACCAAAATTAGGGACTGCAATGCTGAGCCCAAGGGCGGGGGCCAGAAATCACCTTTGAAAAATGAAAAGGAAGTACAGACAAGCTGAAAACCGTAACTCACTGCACTCAAAATTACTCCATTACAATACCTGGGCATTCGTGGTCTTATTTTCTTCTGAATTGCTAATCAGGGGTTAGCACTATGTATATGAACACATAGGGGTCTCCAGATGGAAGGGAGCGTGAGTGGGGAGAGGAGTGAACATCTTGGCAACTGGCGATTTTCTAAGAAAGATCGTCGATTGTCTCCAGGCATTGTAACCTTGCTTACAGCTCTCTCTTCCCCACATGTGTCCTGCACAATGTCATCGATTTTCTCCTTCCACTGTAAGCCCTGCCCGAAGTCTGAATCATGGTGCCCTGCTGCATTCCTGTGGGGATTAATTTTAAAGTCAGCCAATTGGAAAGGACAAGAAATATTCAAAGAGAACGGAGGCTGGTGAAGAGGAGCAACTGAAAAAATGTCTGAATTTCCTTCTAAAATTTGTTATTTTGCCTGAACACCTCCCCATTCTAGAGGACATTCCAAACCCAGATGAGTTGGCATGGCCAAGACAAGTCAGAAACAAGGATAAATTACTATTTAACCCAACCCCTTAAACGCCGACTGGACGTATTTTACGTCGATATTTTTGTCTCTCGGGCGCCGACTGGACGTATTTTACGTCGACATACAAAAGTTTTTTTAAAAATTCGCGGAAAAATACTTTTAGGCCTACCAGCCGAAAACTCTTGAATCACACGCCTTGGGGGATGCTGGGAGTTCACGGATCAAGGTGTTGTTTTGTTTACAATCGTTACGCAGGCGCGCAAGCGCGAATTTCTTTCTTGCCGCACTAAAAAAGTATCTGTGACACATCTAGGAAATTATTTCGTCACTTTGACATAATTTTTTTACCATTTTAAATTAGCCGTTTACATGGACTATTATATATGAAAATGTGCGCATTTTTATGTAGAATACAACCAAAAAATACTCATGATTGTAGCTTTTATCAGTTTTGAGATATTTTCATATAAATAACGATAAGTGCCAAAATTTCAACCTTCGGTCAACTTTGACTCTACCGAAATGGTCGAAAAACGCAATTGTAAGCTAAAACTCTTATATTTTAGTAATATTCAATCATTTAACTTAATTTTGCAACTAATTGGAAGTCTCTAGCACAATATTTCGATTTATGGTGAATTTATGAAAAAACTTTTTCCTTACGTCCGCGCGGTAACTCTTCCGAAAATAATCATACATGCGATTGTGTAATGTTTGACCATTTTAATTAGCCGTTACATAAAGTTTTATATATGAAAATGTGCGCAATTTCATGCACAATACAACTAAAAACAACCCATGGTTGTAGCTTTTATCAATTTTGAAATATTTTCATATAAAAAATGATAAGTGACAAATTTTCAACCTTCGGTCAATTTTGACTCTACCGAAATGGTCGAAAAACGCAATTGTAAGCTAAAACGCTTATATTCTAGTAATATTCAAGCATTTACCTTCATTTTGCAACAAATTGGAAGTCTCTAGCAAAATATTTCGATTTATGGTGAATTTATGAAAAAAATAACATTTTCTTTACGTCCACGCGGTAACTCTTCCGAAAAAATCATACGTGCGATTGTGGTAATGTTTGCACCATTTTAAATTAGCCGTTACATAACGTTTTATATATGAAAATGTGCGCAATTTCATGTATAATACAACAAAAAATAGTTGAAGGTTGTAGCTTTTCTCATTTACGAAATATTTGCATATAAATCACGATAAATAGAAAAAAAACCACGTTCGGTCAAATTTGACTCTACCGAAATGGTCGAAAAACGCAATTGTAAGATAAAACTCTTACAGTCTAGTAATATTCAGTCATTTATCTTCATCGTGAAACAAATTCGAAGTCTCTAGCACAATATTTAAATTTATGGTGAATTTTTAAAAAAAAAACTTTCCTTCCCTCCGCGCGCGGATTCTCCGCCACAAATCTCCGAAATGCGTAAGTCCCATTCTCGGAATATTTGCTCCGTTTCATATTAGGCATTTCATAGAGTTTTATATATGAAAATGTGCGCAATTTCATGTAGAATAAAACGAAAAATATTTGAAAGTTGTAGCTTTTCTTATTTCCGAAATAATTGCATATAAAAAAATATATATAAAAAAAATTTCGACATTCGGTCAACTTTAACTCGTCAGATACGGTCGAAAAACTGCATTTGTAAGCTAATATTCTTACAGTATAGTAATATTCAATCATTTGTCTTCATTTTGAAAGAAATGGGAAGTCTCTAGGACAATATTTAGATTTATGGTAAATTTTTGAAAAAAATATGTGTTTACGTCTGCGCGTTACGAATTCATGCATTATTTTGTGATAATATTTTCTCTGTGTTGCTTTTATCATTTTACAATTTGTTATATACCAAAATGATCGCAATTTAGTGTACATTACAACGAAAAAAAAGTAACTTGTTACCTTCAACCGTTTTGCGCACAGCGCGATTTGAATACAATTATATATGAAATTTCGTTTTTGCGCTATCATATATCGCATTATTTATATATGATAATGATAATTTTTTTCATTTCTGATGGTTGCATACTAAACTTCAGGCAATGACAAAAAAAGGAGCCAAAAATAAACTCTTAATCTTCAAAACTAAGCGCGTTATGATTTTTTGAAAAAAATATTTTTTCCGCTCCCGCGCTCACTCTGAAACGTCTCCGGCACACGGGAGACATTTTTTTTTTACCGCTTCGGCGTTTAAGGGTTAACAGACATGCCTTCCATACCCCTTTGAGTGGACTCATGACATAAAATAAAAATATAAAACTCTGCATATAATAATCTTCACATTTGAATGCATACTCTACTTACATGCCGAGAATTTAAAATTATTTAATTCTAGAACATTGATTAAATCAAGAAAATTAAAGTGCAGAGTGTGACATGACTAAAGTGACTGATAACTAATAGCTTGTAATAGCACAACAACTAAATTCAAAGTTCATTACTCTTAAAATGCAATGTCACACTAGAAATGGCTGTTAAATATGAATAGCAATGAATTATTAGATGGTCTTAACCTATACATGGTTAATAGTATGCTTAATTCTATTATGCATAATACTATCAGCTTATTGTTTAAGGCAACACATGCTATTAATTTGCCATGGTGGGGCGATATGATGCTTTTGTAGGGGTGTTAATAACCCTACGATTTCGTTAAATAATTTGCCTTGTGCCATTAGAGCTACTCATATGACAAGTGTTCCCATTGGGTAAATAATTACTCGCTAATCAGTATATGAATTTCTCATTAGAGATTATTAGTGTAAATCAAGAAGGATATAATCAATGAAGAATAATTCTTAGAGAAGAAACATTACACATGTATAGATCTTATCACAGAACATGGAAAATTATACAATTAAATAAAAACAAACAATGTATAAGCAAGCCATGCTTTCAAATATATTGCCTTAATGGTCTAAGCTAAATGTATAGTATTTTGGCTGGCTATAAATATTCCTAGTCTCATGGAATGCAGAGTGCCTAGAATAGGGCACTGTGCCAAATGTGGCACTTTTATGACAAGCCTATGAGCTTAAAGGGGCATATCTCCGAAGATTACATATGCCCTTATAGTAGTTCTTAGCAGGGCCAGAAATGTTGGCGGTTGGGGCTCTGCCTAAGCAAAGCATACAATGGAAACAGATGCCTAAAAGTGATGATGATGAAGAGGAAAAGTAACTATGAAAGGGAAGGCATAGAAAGCACAAAAATAGAAACAGTTACAAAAGGATAAGAGGGAAGTAAAAGTAGCAGAACCGGGCACTTTCCTCGGGATGGAGAGGGCCAGAATTCTCTATAAGATGGTACTGTGCCAGGCACTAGTGCAGAGAGAGCCTATCAACTCTCTTAGGGTTTCTGAAAACCTTGACGCCCTTTTCCCTTCTTCCTTCAACCTCTCTAAGGTGGGTTTGACGATGGTGATGCAGTATGGGACCTTTCGAGACTCGAGTCCATGGAGGATGCCTGAGTGGCATCTGCTCCAGCTGCTGCGACAGCTAGGGCCCTGCACTTGTCCCCATGCCTAACACTGCTTGGTGGCTCAGTTCCTTGAGTTCTTCAGCCAAATGGGATTCAGAAGAGTCCTTACTCTGGGACTGGTAAGCTGCTGACAGACGGGGGTGGAGGGGGTAACGGTGCTTGTGATGGGCTTACAAGTAGGGTTGACCGACTCGGGCAGTTTGCGAGGCCATTCCATTAGTGATTGTCCTCTACAATCACGAGTGTCCTGGAGGATTTCTAGTGGAATTGGCTCTGCCTTAACTGCCGACATTGGTAGCGGTGCCAAGCCAGAGGAGGAAAAGCAACCTGGACTGAGAGCTCTGGGAGGGAGACTCGAGTCTTGCCTTGGCACTGGCATTGAGGCCGTTCCTGGCGTAGTGAGAGGATTCGAATGTGACTCAACATCCATGATAGATGGAGCATGACACTGCTTGGTACCTTCAAGTGGCACTGGCTGTGCAGAGGTAGTTCTTTGAGAACTGTAGGATTGGTCTGGAGCTATGTAAGGGCAGGGGCCCAGAGACTGAAAAAGTAATAGGAGACAAAATCTTGTCCTAACAGGATGTCATAACCTCCTGGAATATAGGTTGCTACTGCCATAGTACTTATTTTAGAGCGGTGAGGTCATGTGACCCTCAATTGAACAGTAGGCAAGAACATTAACATGGTTGAGGCTCTCCATTGTAATGAATTGGTGCCTATCAACCCGAGCTCTGTAAGGAATTTTATCCTCTTGAATGATAGATACCTGCACAAGAGTGTCATCGAAGGCTCAGACCTGGTGAGCAGGATAGCGACCTCTGGGAGGTGGAACAAATAGTATAGGGCCCTGAGCTGGAAGACCTAGAGCAGAAGGATTTGTCACTGCCATTGCAATGGCAGTAACCACAGCTTTCTCGGGGCATCCTGACCATGAAGTGGTGTGCCCATGCACTTTGCATGAGTCACAGACACTCTTGCTGAATCGTACTTGGGCCTATTGTTTCAGTTCCATTGGCCGTTATTCGCATTATGTTGGGGAGTCCCATTCTGAGGTGTAGCAGGAGCTTGTTGAGGAAGATCCGCTTAAGGGAGGCACTTCTCCATGGAGCGCTGGGTGGGCTGAGAGGTGGCAGCAGGAGGGAGACGGAGAGCAGGGCAAATCTTCTTCTGTAAAGAACTCTATTTACCCCCTTCAAAATGGTAGTAGGGGCCTTGCCCACAAAGTGGGTGGCAAGATCAGGGGCAGCATAGAACAGGAAGTCCTCCAGTTGGAAGAGTAGTAAGACCACCTCAATGGATCTTACGTTTGTCCACCTCTGCAGCATTGGTGTCTTCTTGGCCACCCACTCCATCCAGGTTTGGTTAGACTCCTTGGGCATGCTCTTCCACTTCTGCCTCCACCAGTCTGGGGTCAGCTCGTAAGCCCCAAGGATTGCCTCTCGTATTGAGGGGGAGGGCCTCAAATGTACGCCCTTTGCCAGCAAGATGCTTGCCAAGGAGGAGGGCCACTTCCTGAGGGGTAGGATTGAAGTTCCCAAACACCTGCTCGACATGATCGAGCCAGGTTTTGGGCTCGCTGTTGTCCCAAGTCCTAAAGCAGGTTCCCATGCTGTGGGGGTGAGAATGTGACAGAGGGGGCGTTGCACTTGGGGGTGCCAGAGTGGCACTCTGGGCTGCCATAGCCACAGCCAGATGATGTGCTGTTTCTATCTCCCTTTCGGATGTTGGAACACCCTCTCAGTAGTTTCTCTTCTCTCTTGTGCTTCTCCCTCAGCAGCTTCTTTTTTCTCTTGTGCTTCTCTCTCAGCAGCTTCTCTTTCTTTCTGAGCTTTTCTCCCTCAGCAGCTTCTTTTTTCTCTTGTGCTTCTCTCTCAGCAGCTTCTCTTTCTTTCTGAGCTTTTCTTTTCTTCTCCCTTTCGGCTGCCTGGAATGTTCTTCTTGCAGCTTCTTTCATCTTGTCTTTCACCCAAATGACCAGTTTTGTGTCCTCCAGCCCCAATGCTTTACCGGCTTCGGTGAAGGCCTTAACCACCTCCAGTGCTGCCTGCCATTTTCTCATGGGTAAAATGCTAGTAGCACTAGCCTGGGAATCTGGGTATATGCATACAGGCACTAGCCTGGAATAATATGGATGACAGTCACAAAACTGCAAATATTGCCACGGGTATGCGGAAAAACTCAGCACTATACAAGGGAAATAACAAGGATTCCTATGGCTGGAATATGTGCAGAGGCAGATGAGATGACAACCAAATGGCTGAAAATGTCCTCCACGCAGTGCGGAAAGCTCATACAGGTGACATGGAAATACTAGTTGAGCAAATTGTAAATGGCCTCAGGTAAGTGCAAAAACTCACGTAAATGCAGTGGTAAATTACCATTGGATCTCGGTAAATAACAGTTAAACTGGATTGTAAATGAATGCCATGTAAGGGCAGAAAACTCGACGCCGATACTGGTTTAAATCGCAGTTGGATCTTTGTAAATAACAGTTCAACTGGATTGTAAATGAATGCCATGTAAGCGCTGAAAACTCGACGTCAATACTGGGTTAAATTGCAGTTGGATCTCTGTAAATAACAGTTAAACTGGATTGTAAATGAATGCCACGTAAGGGCGGAAAACTCAACGCATATTTTGTGTTAAATTGCAGTTGGATTTCTGTAACGAGCAGTTCAAGTGGATTTTAAATGAATGCCACGTACGCATGGAAAGCTGAATGTGAATTGAAGAGGTAAATTGTAGTTGGTAAATAAAAATGTATATGGAATTTTACCATCTCGAGGATGAGACAAAAGGGAAAAAATATACCTACGCAAATCCTTGTTCTTATCTTACCCTTCAACACTCGTCTGCATTGCTTTGAATACCTTATTGTGTTAAGTTAGAGGTAGTGTCAGAAACAATAATGACTAAGGAAAGATGGAAGAACCAAACAAATAAAAAAAATTATCTTACCAGCTACACAAGTGCGTTACACCAACTTCACAGAATTGCCTGAGATGCCGATATAGCGCAAGCCAAACTCCGTTATACTCTGATGTATGAAGTTTTTTCTCCACACCTAAACTATAGGCTCTTTCCCCCTCACGAAACTAAAACCTACCAAACATAACTCTCACAAATAGTATACGTTCATGGAGATTTGGTTTTGCACACGTTCACAGTAAGACTGTTGGAGGTTTGGGGAAGGGAGGGAATCAGGCTCGCAGTCGCACGTGACCATAAACGAGACGGCGGGGACCTAAAGAGAGACCAAAAAAAAAGAAAACAAACACTCATGCCTATATAGTACCTGACCTTTGTTTATGAAATGCAATCAATTATTTACCTGATCTTACCATTTCTCTTTAACATACAATGGAAGCGTTGACCATTTATTTTCTGGTTGTTATTCCAAGAGTTGAATGAATTTACACTAACGTTAGTTATCGTTTAACTCATTTTATTTCATAAAAGGGGGACAATTCGGTAGAACTAGATTAGAATCACATGGTCAGGGATTTTTCCAAGAACAATCCTTATACAAGGATTTTATTTCTTCCTATAGCCTGCATATCAGGCAGGTTTTTCCACGGGAGAGAGAGAGAGAGAGAGAGAGACTGCGCTTAAGACAAAAACATAACGGGCTGATTCTTTTTAAACGCCTGACTAACGAAATCTCTTTACGACACCACGATGAGTTACATGGCAAATCAGGAAATCTGGCACAGGATTCGTTTTGTATTTATAGCACTCCCTAAATATCTATGTGCTTCATGCAGTAGCACGTAAAAATAAAAAAGGTTAAACATCTCTCTGTCTAGGCTGTCGGCATGCACATATTCTAAGAATCTTCCTATTGCTATTCTTAATGGCTGTCAGATTTTGTTGACCCCTAACTAGTCAAAAATAAAAAATGAAAAATAAAAAAAATTACTTCCTATTGTGGAAATTTGGAAAACGCTTTCTATGCGCTCAAAATTCAGATTCGTTTCTTTTCTCATGACGCCAGGTTAGCGATTGTTACTGATTGGAAAAATGAAAATGAATTAATACAAGATTCTAGCACAGGTCGTCATTTTATTATAAATTCTCGTTCTCGGTGTCTGAAAAACTGTGGAAGTGACTTTCTGGCACACTAAAAGGTCTTGCTAGAGATCGGAAACATAACCAAAAATCTACGGCTAGGCCAGTATCAATGGAGGGAGAAAATTATATAAAATCTAGAGATTTAGTTTAACTGAACTATTTACGCCTTAAGGGTGAGAGGGAATGGGTCCAGGAATTAAATGGAAGGCATTTGATTGCAGGTCAACCGGGACACGTGGCTGGGAAATGATCCAGGCACAGAAGTAAGGTTTGCGCACAGCGGGTTGCTGAACAGTCCTGGCGCTGCTTCTAGGATCAGTACTAGGCAATAGACACGTGGGGAACGTTAAACACAATTCTCTCTTATTATTTCACATCAAAGTCCACTCACAGGGATATAGAATGACTGGGAGCTTATAAAGAAAAGTATGCTGCATTGTTTAATTAACTAAGGGTATGTTTAGCACGAAACAACATTACTTCCCGATGTAGCAGACACTAGTCTGAGTGGGATTATCACAATTAGATTTAATCTAACTACTAGCATCACAAGGAGAATTATTTACAGCATCGATGGTAGCAATGGGGAACTGTTACAGTATCCAAAAATAGGGACTGCAATCCTGAGCCAATAGGGAAAAGTTACCTTGGAAAAATGAAAAGGAAGTACAAACAAGAGGTAAAATACCTGGGCATCCGTGGTCTTGTTTTCTTCTGAATTGCTGATCAGGGGGTTAGCATTATGTATTTGAACACGTGGGGGTCCCCAAATGGCAGGGAGAGGAGTGAAGGTCTTCGCAACTGGCGATGTTCCATGAAAGATTGTCAATTGTCTTCTGGCTTTATAACCTCACTTACAGGACTCTCTTCCCATATGTGTCCTGCACAAGGTCATCCACTATCTCCTTCCACTATAAGCCCTGCCCAGAGTCTGAATCACGGGGTCTTGCTGCATTCCTGTGGAAAATATTTTCCAAGGCAGCCAAATGAAAAGATGTCTGAATTTCCTTCTAAAATTTGTTTTTACCTTGGTTGTGGCTTAAATCCTGAACATTATATATATATGTGTTAGTATTATATATAGATATATATATAGATATATATATATATATTTATATATTATATATAATATCATATATTATATCTATATATAGAATATATATATATATATATATATATTATATATATATATTACAGGCAGTCCCCGGGTTACGACGGGGGTTCCGTTCTTGAGACGCGTCGTAAGCCGAAAATCGTCGTAAGCCGGAACGACGCTTGGAAATATGTCTTAAACTAATAAAAAGTTATAAAAACCTTACTTGTAATCCTTTGGTTACACTACATGTTATTTCCTGTAGTTTTATGTACAACCTGGAGTTATTTTCATAAAAGAATGCTGGTTCTTGAAGGTATAAACTATTGTAATCCTCTGGTGACACTACATTCTTGAAGTTTTATGTACAACCTGGAGTGATTTTGCCAAATCTTGAGGGCTACAAGAACAGCTGATTACTATTTACGTATCATATAGACTAATTAAAGTAAACGTATCTTTAAATAGGCTTATTTATTAGTATCAACAAAACATTTCCTGCCATGAGTCAGAGGCCGTTTAATGAAACGAACACTTCTCTGTCCTATCTGTTCAGAAAATAAACGTTACGTCAATCCCCGAGACCATTGTTGCCAAAGCCTCTCTCTCTCTCTCTCTCTCTGATTAAATTACATTGGAACCTTGACATACGATTGCCCTAATATACGAATGTTTTGAGATACAACAGAAAATTTCCGAAAATATAAGCTTTGATATACAACGAAATATTTGAGATACGATTTTGCGATGAGTGTTAGTTGTATAGGCGACCGATAAATGGCGTTCAGTCTGTTTGTTTGTTGGTGCTGCATGTTAACACGTCGTTGTTTAGTTCGTTGTATTTGCGCCTATTTTTCGTGTTATTTTGTCTATTTTATTATTAACCATGGGTCTCAAAGCTAAAGACAAAGCAGGTGATAAGAAAAAACCCAAGAAAATGATTTCGATGGAAGCAAAACATGAAATTATAGCAAAGCATGAACGTGGCGTTCATATCGTCGATTTGGCAAACGAGTATGGTCAAAATCCTTCTACAATATCCACGATCATCAAGCAGAAGGAAGCTATAAAAACCTTCCAAAGGCATCACCATTATTTCTAAACTACGAACTTATTAAAAAAAATTAAAAAAATTAGTTTAGCAATGTTATTTCATTTGTGTTTATTACATAGTTATTAGTGTACATACGTAAATAAAAAGAGAACAAATCGTTCCCTGCCACCCTTCCCTACCTCCTCCCCATGCTGGCCTCACGTCATCTTTCGTTGTGGTAAGTAAAATTCCTTTCTTTTTTTAATTGATTTTATTAACATTTATTATCATTTATCACATTGCTATGTTATTTTATCATTATGTGTGTTATTACTCGTTTATTTGTGTATAAATTGTGTATATTATATGTAATTTAGCTGTGTTTAGGTGTGGTTTCATACCGCTAGAACGGATTAATACATATTACATTATTTTAAATGGGAAAAAATGCTTTGAGATACAACTGTTTTGATATACGACGATGGTAATGGAACAAATTAAATTCGTATGTCAAGGTTCCAGTGTACTGGATAATGTCTCTCTTTGGATACTTCGATTTTGCCAAATCTTGAGGGCTACAAGAACAGTTGATTACTATTTACGTATCATATAGACTAATTAAAGTAAACGTATCTTTAAATAGGCTTATATTATTAGTATCAACAAAACATTTAATGGCATGAGTCAGAGGCCGTTTAACGAAACGAACACTTCTCTGTCCTTAACTCGGAGCGTCGGATGACGCCTCTCTCTCTCTCTCTCTCTCTCTCTCTTGCTCTCTCTCTTTCTCTGATCAAATTACTGGATAATGTCTCTCTTTGGATACTTGGAATTTGCGTTGTAATCTAACCAGAAACTTTGTTTTATTATTATTACTGGAAACAAGCAATGATTTTTTCATTATTTGCGCTTTTGGACTGTTATATGTAAACTTTGCGCACAGCAAGCTAGTATGTATTCATTCGCTCGGAAACTAGTTCCGCATATGAGGCGTCACTAAAAAACATCGAAAAATACGACATAAAAAGTGTCGAAAATCATCATAACCTCAAAATTTTTGTTGTAATCTAACCAGAAAACTTATTTTTATTAATATACTGTGCTAAACTATAAAGGATTTTTATCATAGTATGGGTTTTTTAAAAGCGTCGGAAGCGTCAGCGTCGTAACCTCGGAACAAGCGTCGTAACCCAGGACGGATTTTTCCATTGAATATTTAGAAAAAGCGTCATAACCTCGGAACGTCATAAGCCGGAACCGTCGTAACCCGGGGACCGCCTGTATATATATATATGTATGTATATATATATAAATAATATGTGTATATATATATATATATATATATATATATATAGTATGTATGTATATATATATATATATATATATGTATGTATATATATATATATATATATATATATATATATATATATATATATATATATATATGATTGGTAAAAATGTTGTGTTTGCAACAGAATTCCATCTGATAAAAGGCCATGAAAACGCCAAAATATAGAGAAGATACTATGTTTCAGAGACTGCTGTCTCTCTCTTCAGGTAGAGAGAGAGCGCAGTCTCTGAAATATAGTATTTTCTCTCTGTATCTTGGCGTTTTTATGGACTCCTTTTATTATATATATATATATATATATATATATATATATATATATATATATATTATATATATACACATATATATCAAATTTTGTCAAATTCTCCATGTATCAGCAACAAAGTTTTATTTTGATAACTTTATGATGCTTCCATTTTATGGTACATCATATCCCACGGTCACTGGAGAGGGATCTTTACACCAATGCCAAAGAGGATCTTTAAAAGAAATGTTTTCCACACACCAACATAGATAACATTATAAATATATTGCCGTTAGAATTCGGGCTTGAATGTAAGGCTCTTTCTAATTTTACATAAAAGGAGTTCTGCACCAACATTTCTAAACATTATTAGAATATTGAAAGGAAAATCTCAACAATAGTGTATTTGTTTACAGTTACATTATCAAGTAAAGAAAAAGACGGACCCAGGGCAACACCACACTAGATGTCCATACATGAGCTTATGAAGAAAGACCTTTAATATTCCTCTTAAGCCAAGTTAGTCACCGCGCATGACAGTTACGTGTGATACTTTAAACTAACATTAGGTAAGCATATACTGCAAAACAGATTTTCTACTGTGGTCTGGTCAGTTACTGTTTGTTTGTAAATCACAACATCTTGGATGTACGTTCATATCTGCTTACGGATTGAAACTTAGTTTTTCCTCTAATTTCAATGTACATTAAAAATTTATATATGTCATGAAATTAAGTGATTCGCTACTTAATCTGTAATGGCATTTGAGAGAGCATTGTAGGAAAGTATGTTTGAAAGCCGATAATGGATTGGTGCATACATGGGATTGACTTCCTAGTGAGAGAAGAAATTCTATTCTTGTGCCGTTGTAATACTATGCGCTGTAACTCCCCTGCTCTACCCTAGCTACAAATCACCACTGATATGGTCATTGGAATAACAGTGGTCTATAACAACATGGTGAACTTACAAAGCTCGCCCGATCTCACGTACAGAAGATATTTATTATTTGAATGTTAGTTTGGTTCGTTACTCAAGTTGTGCCTTACGATAACTTTTATGTCCATTAAGATCAATTCAATAATCAATTCAATACGCCTGCCATGAGCGTCACAGTATCTGCCAGGACATAACAAAATGTTATTCTCTCTTTCTTTTAAAAAGACCTTTTTGGATGCCCTCGGGAGATAGAGTTTCTCCTCAGACTCCAAGTTATACTCTATTCAACTCTTGAGATGAGTATCACCAACACTATGTTTTATTATTTTGCAATAACCATTTCCTTTCTTTCATTAATCTTAGAATCCGTAGGGGATACTTGACAATCACGGAGTAACAAGTACTTGTAATACAATAGTCTCTCCCCATTGCACAAATTTATTTATATAAACTAACAACACTTAAGAAGGAATCCCCACAAAAAATAAGCATGAAAGACGAAAAATGGGATAAAAAAGTGAAAATAAAATTAAACAATTACATAAATAAATAACTGTGCAACAGGATCCCCAAAATGATTTAGCAATCAACCACACAGACAAAAATTCATAAATTTGTAGTTAACATCAGTGCTCTCACACACAAACAGTAGCTGGAATTAACTTAACCTTCGTTTCCCATAGAGTTACTGAAAAACAAATTAATAGTCTCCAGTAAGAATGGACATGTTTCTGATAACACAAAGAATGGAATTCCGTTCTGACTCACAAAAATATTTATGCTTTCAAAAGAAAAAGAAAATAACCCAATTGCATTTTAATCGAGCATTATGTTCATGCACAACTATGGTACTTTACAGCATCAAAGTTATTTTAACAATGTTACTTTACAGCTTTCAGATAGATGAAATTAAGACTTTGTGTTTATTTGACACTACTTTCTCCAAAAGTCCACTTCAATGCTTCTGTAAAATACAGGGTGTCCATAAAGTTTCTTTACAATTAAAAAAATATATTACAAAGGCCATTGAAGAGATATCAGATTTGTTCTATGTATTTATCAGTTATCAAAGATTTTCATCACATTGCATTTGTGTATGTCAAGTACCCTGTTGATGAAAGTGGTACTGTTAAGTGAGGCCCTAAAAAATGACTGCTACTCTAGAAAAAGCATGTGTGTCATGGTTTATTGAAAGAAAATCAGATAGGCAGACTAGCAAAACTACAGAACTAAGTATGGAAGAGATCCACTGTGACGTCCATCAATTTTTGCATGGCACAAGAAATTTATGGAGACCGTTACAATGTAGGATAAAGGGAGGAGTGGACGACCAAGAACATCTGAGGAAAACGTCATTCGTGTAAGACAAAATTTGATTGTTCTCCTACAAAGTCCATCTGCACTACTGCCAGACACTTACAGCTACCACGTCCAACAGTGCACAAAGTCCTACATAAGAACTTGCGATTATACTACACTTACAAAGTGCAACTCATACAGGCACTTGAGCCAAATGATAAACGAAGACGAAGAGAATTTTCAGTTAACAGTTTGTTTTAGTGATGAGACAACCTGTCATGTTAAGAAATAAATTGCTGTGTTTAAATGGAGTTGTACAGGGTGTCCATAATGTAAAAATTACATTACAAAAGCACACTGAACACACATAATGTGAGAATCTGGGGATCAGACATCCCCATGTGACTAGAGAACTTCACCCTGTAGACCAAAGGTGAACGTGTGGTGTGAGATCATGTGCAGTCGTACAATTGGTCCATTTTTCTTCAACAAGACATCAATTACTGCAGATGTTTACCTTGGCCTTTTGACTGAATATGTGGCACCACAACTAGATGACCTTCAACCAACCATCATTTCCCAGCAAGATGGTGCACCACCACATTGGGGACTGCTTGTTTATGGGTTCCTGAATTAATCATTTCCAGACTGGTGGATTGAAAGGGTTCGCCTTATTCTTTGGCCACATCATCCACCAGATATCACTCCCCTGGACTTCTTTCTATGGGGTTATATTAAAGATATCCTGTATTGAACAAAAATACGGGACACCATAGATCTCAAGCAAAAGGGCAAAAGATTACTGATGCCATTGCCACCATTGATGAGGCTATTATATAGCAAGCATGGCAAGAAATCGAGTATCGTCTTGATGTGGTTCGTGTAACTAATGTTGCCCATACAGAGGTGCATTAAATGAGGCGAAAATGCTACAATATCTATTCATTTTTTATAATTTCCAAATATTTGTCTGCTCATTTGCTTTTGTAATATAATTTTTACATTTTACTGTAAAAAGACTTTTTGGACACCCTGTACAACTCCATTTAAGCACAGCAATTTATGTCTTAACTGGAACTTTAATTCCTGGTTATATTCTTCATGCACGTCTAGAATTTAAAGTTACTTTAATCATGCATGAATTCACTTCAAGTACATCCCTTAACTGAAGCACTACATGAAAATACATCACTTATTCTAACTCACCGAGTCTTAATTTCAGCACTTTACAATAAGGCACTGTGCCTCAGAGAGCTCGTAGGAAGTGTAATTCTACCTCTCGCTATGATTCTACACAGCAGCATTAGAATTCACTATTGTTTAACACTTCATTAATGACACAGAAGAACGATTGTTGCTACAATGTGATATTACACATAAATAGATTTTTCTCCAACATCTTGCTACTTTCAGCATTAAGCTGGTTAAAAAGAGGTACTCTTAAAAATTTTCCTGATTTGTCAACAATATTCAATACTTAAAACAAAACAGATATGTGACTCCATTATAATAAAAGACCAGTTTCAGTGGCGTTAAATAAAACGTAGATATTCTGCAACTTTAGAATTAGAAGGGCTATACACACACACACACACACCCTGATCCCAACCCCATGACAAGGAAGGGGTTTAGGGATCCACTGCAGAGAGTGTTATGCTCTTTATGTCTACTCTTTCTGCTGTGGATTCTCCCGAACATTGGAACCTATAACTTTTATTCCTCCTTCTGTAACTTTCCCCCTTCCCTTTTTCCTCTTTCACTGACGACATTTGCATTTGCCTGGTATTGAATTAAGGAAATCACTGCTCTTGTAACTTTGTAGGATTGTGGAGTTGGACGGCATGGCGCCTCACCTGTTGAACTGGAGTACCTGACGTGCTTGAGCGAGGGGAAATTTTATGTCAAACCATGCCCTCACTGCTGGGTCCGATTTCGGCGGACTGATGACCCCCTAAGGCACTGAGTGTATGGTGTATATCCAGGTGAAGAGCCCAGAGCAGTTACCACTGTGGGTGACAGTATTGCTCCCCCCACGAAATTTATATTATTCGTTGTATGACGACCAAATCAAACCTCGCTACGACTTACAATATGGCAGTTGACTATCCACAAGAAAGTTCAAATAATCAAAGTCAAGGTGATATTAAAATATTGATACCATATAAAGCACACAAAAAATCATCGTCATGACCCAACCTTGCCTCGCTTTGACTCTCTCTATGGGAGTGGAAGTTGGTCAAGGAAACTGGCCAGAATATTTCAGCATTAATGGAAAATTATTTTATTAAATAGAGACTCGACAGCAGAAATGTCATTTAGACAGATAAAAAAAGACGTGGCTTATAGAAGCCACAACAAAGGGTCAGATAATATAAATGTGAAAATAAAAAACATGACACTGGGAATAGCATTCATGTTACTATTTTTCCTACTGAAAATCACGAACTAATTGAAAAAGGTATGTCGTTGGACTTGAAAAAAAAATATCCCAGAGTCCAAGATTGTGAGGTATACTATATTATACCAATTAAACAAGAATAAACAAATATTGAATATTGCAAAAATGAAATTCAAAGGTCAATATCTAACTCAACAAATGAAAATTTTATGCTAAAACAGGGAAATGAGATCATTATCCCCAAAGCCACTACATTGTCAGAATTATAGTAAATATGGGCATACACTGAAAGATTGTCAAAATGAACCTGTAAGTGCATACTGGGAATCTGACGAACATGTCACACTATCGTAGTGGAGGTAACCTAAGTGTTTAAACTGTGGGCAAGACCAACATGCAAGGTCCAAAGAATGCATGTATTACAAATAAAATCATGTATTACACATGAAATACAGAGTTAGAAATGTTACAAGAACATGGATATCTAAAGAAGAGGCTGAATTGGAATTGAAAGTGAGAATTTAGGATCCAGCTAAAAATATTCATATTCTTCAATAACAAGAACCAATAATGAAACAAAAACTCATACAAGACAGAAGTTAAGTACCAAGATTTCCCCACATTTACTTTAATCGTACCGGCTAACAATATTCCCGCCAGCCACACTTTTCTCCTAAGTTACTATTTAAGTACTGGACCAAGATTTTGAGGGCGAGATGCTCTGCTGTCCACTGGATACTGTCGTTGAGCCAAACAACTGCTGAATATCAATACACCAAAAAACCAAACAAGCACCAAAACCATACAACTCCTCAAAACAACACGACAAATCACTACACAAACAAACACCTATGACACCAAGACTTCACACAGCTCAACAAACACCAAATTCTTACACAAACAAACACCAATTAACATCGAGACTACACAACAACTCAAAACACAACAAATCAATAACAAACACCAATCAGCATCAAGAGTTCACAACAACTCACAAACACAACAATTCACAAATCAAACACAACAGAAACTCACAATCTCAACAACCTTCAGATGGACACAAGCACAACAAACTCAATTACACAATATCAAAACAATCCAGAAAACATGCAACAGCAACTCATTACCTCTGACCAGACTGACTGTCCAAAACACTGCCTCACTTGACTGACTGCCAAATACAGACTGCTAACTTCTGTTCTGACTTCCTCAAGGCTCCGCGACCGAGTCCACAGACGAACCCAGCCGCCCGCCAACAAGCAATTCACTCATTAACTACCCATAAACCATTCTCTCTCTCCTCTCTCTCTCTCTCTCTCTCTCTCTCTCTCTCACAAAACAGAAAGCCACAGACACAAACCTTCCCCCTACTAACTTAACAACAACAAACACAAAACTCGATATAGCAAATACACAAAACATCCAAACCCTTCCTATTGCCTCCAACGAACACAAACAACCTAATGAGACAACAACTAAAACAACCAGTCTCTCTCTCTCTCTCTCTCTCTCTCTCTCTCTCTCTCTCTCTCTCTTACAAGTGACCCTTGAGAACGTTGTCAAATGCAACCACTACATCACTCCTCCATAAAGTAACAAAGCACAAGAAAATAAATCTCAAGAATACATAAATACTTGACAGAAAAATACTAAAATGGTAAAAAAATAAGAAAAAAAAACAGGTGCAAATGACGTGGATAACATTTATTCAGACATGTTTGAAATGTTAAGTAGGAGCAGGGGAAAGTTGTGAAAGTTCGGAAAATAAAGATAAAAAGAGACCTTTGGAGAGAACACCACCCAAAACGGAAATACCAGCTAGTATTATCAGAGAAACGTCAGTTAAACCAAAGACAAAAGATGTGAAGAAAGAACACAAGATAAAACAAACTAAAAATATACCTTTATCCAATCAAATAATAATAAAGAATATGGAAGCAGTTACCCAAAACACCTATGCAGAAGATAACTATATCACAGATAAGAATGATTATGTCAAGTGGGAAAAGATTACTCCATCACCAATAATTTGGACAACAAGAACAAATGAAGCAAGAAACATACGTGTTAACAAATATGGATGTAATGAATGTTTCCTTGAATTGTGCAATAATAGCAAATAAAAGGTAGTTTAACATCACTATAAGAAATTTCATGAAATACAGAAAAAAAGAAACTGATCTGAACATTCGTGGAAAAGTTGCATGTGCATTGAACATTAATATATTACAAAGAAAAATGAGTAAATGTCATGGGTAAATTATTAGAAAAAAATCCAAGTTGATAATACAAAAAAAGAAAGTAAAACTCGACCGCTTTAGCATAGAATTTTCAATAGCTGTATCATACAATGGACCCTGACAAATAGGAAAAGATATCAGAGCTGGGAATGGGTTTATAGACGAAGCTAAATGGTGGGAACTGTGGTGGGACCATCAACTGCCCAATAATGTTCGGACCTGAGAGTTTTCAAGCAGAACTATTCTGCAGGACTGGACCACGGATTCAGGAGGGTCTGGTTCTGGGTATAGGACTCTCGGCATTCTATCCGGTTTGCCCGTGATGTGATTAGGGTAGGGATGATTGTATTCTTGTAATACTCTCAGTCCTATAAAGCAGGTTTGGCTTACACTTGGGTCAACCTAATCATGTTGTGCCATCCCCTCAGGGGTAGGGTAGGGACATTTGGGAGTCGGTTTCTTACTTGTGCTATTGATGGAAGAATAAACGCCATGAAAGGCTGATGATATCTTTGTAAGGGTTTCAGTTTTTTTCCTTCCCCTCTCAAATCTTTGTCTAGCAGTTGAAAGGATTCGAGTACCCATGGGACCCTATGATGGTGTTCTTCTGCCACAAATGACGAACTCTGCACCCACCATGAAGATTCAAAATTCTCCAAATGTTGATGACTTCTCCAAAATTAATTGATAAAAAGCAATACTAACGAATCTCACCCCCTCCTGACTTCCCCTCCCCTGGACCCTCTAGCCATGCTTCATTGATGACGATTTCGATCAAAGACACAGACTTCTCTAAGAAATCTTCATCCAAAGTTAAATCCTCAACACAACCAGGTTATGTGAAAAATTTGAGAATGCTCCATATGGAAGACTTACCAGTCAATTGTGATTATAAAATGATCTCAACAGCATTGAAATCATTTGGAACTGTTGCAGAAATCACGATGTGCTTTATTGATAGTGAATATAAATGGGAAGCTTGGGTACCTTTAGTAGCCTTGGTGAGGCTCTAAAGGTTAGTAGTATGATAATTGCCATACAATTGGTCAAGCTACAGTACAAGGAGTCTTAACAGCAAAGTCCCCAAAGACTTGGACGTTTATTTGCCATCTAAATGGGCTCATGATAAACCAGAGAAAAAACAGATTGCAGAAATAAGAACTCCTAAACCTCTTATGTGGCTGGTAGCTTCAGCCAAGGAAGAAAATTTTAACTACTACAAATTTTGCTGGTTTCTTCAGAAAACAGTGGGAGGAATAAAGAGCGGTGATATTTCTCATTTTGGGAAGAACACCACTCTTATTCATTCCAATTCCACAACCCCAGCATATATGCTGACCTTGTTGGGCATTAAAAGTGATGAAATGATTACGAAGATCAAACCCCACTTAAGCTTAGTTATGGGAGAGGAGTACTATTTGATAAAGACCTATATGACATGACAGAAGTAGAAATTCTAGAAATGAGCCCCACTTCTGTTTGGAAAGTGAAAAAGGCAGCTATTGCCAACATGATCATTTTATCCTTCGTAGAACCTGAAGTACCTTTTCATGTCATATTTAAAAATGAAAGGGTACGAGTACATCCTTTCCAGCAAAGACCAATGCAGTTCTATCATTGTTTTCAGTTTGGCCACTCATGAAAAAACTACAAAAATGCTAAAATTTGTATAAATTGCTATGGTGTCCATCATGATGATGAATGTAATAGAAAAGTAAAATGTGTGAATTGTCAACTGGAACATAAATCCAATAACAAAAATTGTGAAATATACAAATTTGAACTGTCTGCACTCTGCACTAAATAAAGCCAATGCAGAGCATGTAAGTATTGGTTTTGCAAAAAGACAAATAGGACAACAACCTAGGAGCTCTGCTCAAGTTCTTCAGCCACTATTCATATCTACCACTAAGGGTGCAGTGACAGGACCCTCTAATGTAGCAGGTGCATCAACTACTGTGGTAGTGGCCCAGCCATCTGGGTAAGATGCTTGGCCTGTTGAGGCTAGAGCGCAAGCCTCCAAGGAGGATAAGACGGCACTCAACCCAACCACATTGGAATTGTCTCAGGGCTGCATCTCTGCCGGATTTAATGGTGACTAAGGAGCAAAAGAACCAAACGAGATGACGTTCCCCATCATCCTCTCCTCCATCAAATCCAATTAAACTTGCATCACTTAGTAATAGATACGTAGTACTAAGCTCAATGCAAGAACCCCAACTGGAATTCAAACAATTTGACAAGAAAGGGAAACAAAATGGCGCTAGTAAATTAACAGATAATAAACCAAACCTGCCAAGACCAGTCCTTTCCAAATCATCTCTTGATAATGCTCATTAACAGAAGAGAGTAAATGAGAAGGCTCCATCCAAAGGGCCTTCCACCAAGCCCAAAAAATATTTTTTACGTCAATAATACAATGGAGCTGTAGAGGTCTCAGGGCCTGAAGTGAAGACCTGAAGGTACTGCTCCATGACCATAACCCAGGCATTGTGTGTCTCCAGGAAACTAAGCTTGGAAGCACACAATATAATCCTGGATTGAATTACTAGAATACTAAAGCATCAATCCCTGGTGAAGATATAATACTTTATAAAATGCTGAAACATCTCCCAGAAAAGTCAAATAAATTTCTTCTAGATATAATAAATGTAATCTGGGAAACTGGTATTATTCCTAAGAGCTGGAAATTATCATTAATCATTCCTATGAAGAAACCAAACAAGGATCCTTCTTTACCCACCAGCTACAAACCAAAAGTGTTTGTAAGCTGATGGAAAGGATGATTAACACCAGATATGTATGCTCTTTCTATTTCAGTTTGGCTTTAGGAAAAGAAGATCTACTATGAATCCCTTGCTCAGGCTCTCAAACCAAATGCAACAATGTTGTGCCTATTGTTTGTTGAGCCAAACAATAGGAGTTTTCTTTGATTTGAAAAAGACATATGACACCACACAGCACTTTTGTTTCATAAAAAAATTTGTATAAGATGGGCATTACAGGAAAAATGATTAGATTATGTAAATTCGTTTTTATTAAAAAGAAATATTAAGGTAAGAGTTGGAAATCATGTATCACAACCTTTCTTACAAGAAGAGGGAGTTCCTCTTCTTGTAAGAATGATGTATTAGAAAATATACCATCAACAGTAAAAGGCTCTTTATTTGCAGATGATCTGGCTCTGTACTGCACAGGATATGATGCAGTTTCTACTAGCAGGTTCATGCACAGAGCCATCAATAAAGTAAGCAAGTGGTCTAATGAGCAAGGATTTCGATTTTCCAAATGAAAAACTGTCACTTTTCGGTTCTGCAGGTGCCAAACTAAGGAAACCATTACAACTCTTACCTTAATGGAACTATTTTACCTACTCTACTGAAGTAAAATTTTTAGGAATGGTCTTTGAGGAAAAGCTCACTTGGAATAATCGTATTGACCAGTTAAAAGTGAAAGTGAAAAGATCACTAAATATTTTAAAAGTAGTATCTAATTTTAATTGGGGTGCTGATAAGAAATCGTTGTTAAGGCTTTACAATGCAGTATGTTTATCTACGTTAGACAACAGCTGCCAAGTATATTCATCTGCTCCAAAGACTAAACTTAAGGAACTGGACATTGTGCATAATATGGGGCTAAGGATCTCCACTGGAGGTTTTAGAACTTCACCGATTGAAAGTATCTATGTAGACTCCCATCAGCTACCACTGGACCTAAGGAGACATGAGCTAGGTACGAGATAACGACGCAGCTGAAAAGCACAAGGGAGAATCCTTCTTTTGAGATCTTGAAACAGTGTGATTCAAGTCTTTGTAGATTTAGTAGATCGTCAACACCATTTCAGATCAGACAGCTGGGTGAACTGGAGGATGAAAATATAAAAATGCAGAAGATCCTAGAGTGAAACATCCTGCTATCCCTCCTTGGTTTATTCCTGCAATAGATGTATGCACTAAAGAGATAGAGAAGAAAGGTCGTCCAGAAGAAGTCAGAAACAAGTTTTTGGATTATGATGAGAGGCATATAAATGACAGAAAAATCTATACTGATGGGTCAAAATTAGAAGACGGAGTTGGCTGTGCAGTGGTGTGTTAGGGGGAGCCATATATAAAAAAAAGTTACCAGACTCCTCAGCCATATTCACTGCTGGAGCAACAGCCATAGTTGATGCTTTAAATCATGCATCTGATAAATTTAAATCCACAGTAATATATAGTGACTCAAGGAGTGTTTTAGAATCCCTAAAGAAGTTTAACCCTACCCATCCCTCAATTCAAAAGGCTCATGAATGCTTTTTTATCTTTCTGCTTGCCATGAAGGATGTTGCGAGATGTGATTTCTTAACTAATAAAGTGCCACATTTGGCTGTGCATCCAGTTATTAGAAGATGCATCCGTAAGCAATGGCAACAGAGATGGACTTCCCCTATTTTATCCACAAATAGGAAGTACACAAATATTAGAGAAAGTATTGATTTTTGGAGTTCGGGTTTTAATCGCATCAGAAGATTCGAGATCATCCTAACACGGCCTAGGACTGGCCATACCCACTTCACCCATACTTATATTTTAGAGGGGGCCAGTGCCCCAGTTTATGCTCACTGTGATGGTCAGCTATCCGTTGAGCACTTGTTGGTGCACTGTCCTAGATTTAATTGCCTTAGGGTAAAGTACTTAATAGCTGGGAAGACTATTTTAGAAATTTTAAATGATGGTGTTGAGGTAGATAACGTTATGGGTTATCTGAAAGAATCTGGTTATTTTAATAAGATATGATTTCAGTACTGGTGTTTCGAAATTAGAGCATCCCCCCCCCCCCCCCCCCCCCCTCCACAGAACAAATGGAAAGTTATGATGTTTTCTGCTATAGCCTATCTCCAAGTTCATTATCTTAAGTTTCTATTAAGCTATTTTTCATCTTACATTTCTTGTATTTTCAGACTGAGTGAAAATCACATGGATTGACTGAATCCGGGCTATAACTTCAGAGAGTCCAGGGATGCTGGTGCATCCTTCATTTCGTGTTCCCAGATAGCTAAATACATTAAAAGAGATTAATCCTTTGTTAAAAGAAACTGGAACAAAAATCCATATGACTGTCATCGCAAAAAGATTGAGAATCTTGGAAGGCCTGAAGTCCTTTCTCAGGAGTCAAAAGACATCATAGCTGAGGCAGTGGGTAGACCAAGAAAGTCTTTACATAAATTGGTGCTTGAACTAGAAACAAAAAGGGGGAAGAAGAGAAGTTATAGTGCTGTATATTGTGAGTTGAAAAAAATCTGGTATCAAGCCATTTCATGTTATCAGCAAGCCCAATATCACTCAGCAACAGAGAGAAGACTGTGCATGGTTTTGTGGTTCATTTCTTAAAGATTGGGATGAAGCTGACTTTCTCCATGTTGCCACATCAGATGAATTCTTCATTTATACAGTCAGGAAGCCAAATCATAAAAATTATATCATTTTTATGATTTGTGAAATTTCCTGAATGTTTGGGAATTTTTCTCTGTTTCACAGCCAAACGGTTAATGTGGATCATCAAAGAAAAAAGGACAGTCATGGAATGGCGAATACTTCAGAGAAACTGTGCTTACTGGTGGAGTATTTCCTTTCCTCAAAGATCCTGAAAATGTGTTATCTGTTGAAGAAGTCACATTTTTGCATGATAAGGCACCTTAATGTGTGTGAAAACATTGGTAGTATCTTAAAGGATCATGTTGAATATACCAAGCCTTGACGACCTGCAAAGTGCTCAGGGAAATGGAGTTTGAGTCTCAGCCTTTTTTGCGATTTGCTGAAATCATACCCCTCAATATTGCAGGTTGTGGTACAGGCAGATGGAGGCCACACAAAATATTAAATATACTCAGGAGAGAAACTTAAATAAATATCTGTTCTGAAATACTTTTGATTTTGTCCATATCAATTTTAGTTTATGCTGTGGGGGGGTGGGGGCCGCTCTAATTTTGAAACACCCTGCATGTTTATTAAAGATTTTAGTTATTTTTATTTTGTAAAGTATATATTTTAAAATTGAAAAAATCTATATATATTTTTTATTGATTTTATCTCTCATCACTTCATTTCTTACGTTCATATGTGAACAATATAATCATTCATTTATTCATAATTTATTATACTAATTATATATTTCATTTTCATTAGGGCACTGAATAATCGTAATGGGTTCCGGCACTTAGACCTAAAGACCTAAATTTAATAATCAATCAATCAATCTAAATCTAGAGGGAAAGGAGGAAAATTTAGGTACAGCTATTTATGTACAAAACAAAGTATGTATTGACAGAGTATTAGTTAACATTACTGACTTGCAAATATCAGTTATTAAAATGCGAATAAAAAAAACTATATGTAATTATCAGTATATACAACCAACATAATAAAAATTACAACATTGATAATCTTAAAATAATTACTTAACAATGCCAAAGAACCTACGTTAATAGTAGGCGATTTTAATAGGAGTGGGGGAGACATTGGCTTCCATGTTGGTAGACTATTAAAGGACTATGACAGTCTGATGATGGCGAATGACCAGGCTAAAGACAAGAAAAATGCATTTTGCAAGAGGATCCTAGTGCAAACTCTTCCCTCATCCACAATTGGCATAATCTACGGGAGTGAGGCAACGTTACAAAAGATCATTGCAATCCTACAAACGCTAGTGACTAGTGAACTACAGAGACAAGGAGGGAGAGGAGGTCATGCTGGCCCCCTTCCCATCATCACAACCACCACTCTTCCCTCGACACAAAGATGCACTCTCCCAGGCCCATCCAGCTCACAAGGAGTGGGCCCCACTGCCAAGCGACTGAGAGTGGCCAGGGGAAGGGTAAGCTTAGATACAGCAGAAGGAATTTGTTGGAAGAGGCCATATGCTTACCCAATGCCCATCAAACGGACAAAGGCACTGTTGCAGGTGTAGTGCCACTGCCACTGACCATCAGTGAGTGCCAAAAAAAGATGTCCCCCATCCCTCAAGAGAAAGGGGAAGGGGCAGAAGTAGGGTACAAACGCACAACAACCCTCTGTAGCTCTGCAGGGTAGACAGGGTGAGAGTGGCGGTGCCAGTGCTGTCAGGCCCAGAATTTACCAGCAACTCTCAGGCTTGGGAGAGCAATGATCTTGTGTCAAAGTAGCCTGAGCAACCAAGGGGGATATGGCAGTGGTACCCGCTAGCCCTAAGGTAAGGGCAGTAATCCCTTACTTCCTGTCATTCCAGTATGAAAGCTCAAAGAAGGAACACTACTTCTAATAAATCCCCATAAGAAATGGGAAGATTTTGTGTTGCCAGGGGTCACAACTATCATTGATGGAAAGGCATATGTACCTTTTGTTATTGTATGTCAATCATAGAAGACTAACTGCTATTATGAAAAATAATGTTAAGCCATTGCCCTCGATCAAAGAGCTTTTGTATAAAGTACAAGAGAGTAAGTTTTTTACTGTGCTGGATCTTGAGTGAGACTGGCATCAAATTCCCTTAGATGATGAGAGTTAAGGGAAGACAGACCCGATAGCAAATTATTGTTTATTTGAATATAATTTACTTTCCTTTGGATTAAAGAATACCCCATCTCATTTTCTTGTGAGTCATGATGTCTGCTTTAGCTTCCATATTAGGACATGGAGTTTTTTGTATACCTAGATGTTATCATTGTAGCATTAAGCCACTGTGGAATGAAAATTAATTTAGAGAAGTTTACCTTCTTTCAAGCTGAAGTACAAGTTTTGGGGTGCATAATAACATCTGAAGGCCTTAAGCCATGTGCTGATAAAGTTTTCACTGTTAAAGACTTCCCTCAGCCTAGAAATGGTGAAGACGTGGCCAGTTTCCTTGGATTCCCAATATATTACCGTAAATTCGTTTGGAACTTTGGGCTGAAAGCAAGACCATTAGATGCATTAAGGAAGCGACCTGATTCCCAGTGGGGTGAGAGGGAACAAGATGCTCTTCACAAATTAAAAGATGCCCTTATGAGCGACGAACTCTTGGCTTATCAGAGGTTTGATTGACCATTCATAGTGACCATATGGCGGGATCACAAACTAAAAAACAAAAACTCTCAAAACACATGTACTCACCATATACTTGACACACACAGGGCGAGGAGCTGCATTGTCTGCTAGATACAGCCATCGTAACACAATACACCAACAAACAACCAAGGACTACAACCACACAACAATTCATCAACTATACAACAAAAGACCACTGCACAAACAATCACTAACAACATAAAAAAAATAACACGACAAGCCAATACAACCACCTACAACATCAAGGAACCACAACAACACACCCACAACAACACTTAACAACTCACAACTCTAACAGCTCATCTACAACACAACAAACTCAAGCACAACAAACTTAACAACACAGGCACAACAACTCTACAATCTCAATATCCATAGCAAAACAACAATTCAAAAAAACACACAATAACTGACCATCAAGAAATTCCAGACCGCTGCCCAAAACTGTCCAGTCCAGACACTAATCCAAGATTGGCTTACTGACTGACTCGGCAACCGTACCAGCAAACAACCCAGAACTCACCAAACAAACAATTTAATCACAAACCATCCATCCACCAATTACACACACTCTCTCTCTCTCTCTCTCTCTTCTGCTCTTTTTTGGAAAACCACAAACATAAATACACACTACACGATCTTAACTGCGACACCAACCACGAAACTCTCTCTCTCTCTCTCTCTCTCTCACACACACACACACACACACACACACACACACACACACACACACACACAACCATCGAAGATATTGCCAAATGGAACAAACAGATCGTTCCTCCATATTACCTCTCCCATTACATTTGACAATGTCTCCTTACACTCTCAACCCCCACACTAATTGCCTTTTGCAATACCCAAGGATGCTCGGATGCAGGCCCCCTGGATCTTGTCTGAGGACCCTCATACATTCTCTCAGTTACATCCCCATTCACTTCTTCCAAACCACTTTCTCCCTCCCTACAGTCCTCCAAAATCCCATTCACTATCTTATCTACCCCTTCTAACCCTTGTCCCAATATCTCCCTTATTTCTGCTCCCAAACCACTCAGTTCGTCCATGCTTCTGTTAAACCCTTGCAAAGCTTCTTGCATACTATCATCTACTTCCCTACTACTCGGTTCCCTTCCCACTGAAATCTCACTCTCCCGTTAATTAAACCCACACACGCTATAAGTGTCAGTCATTCTCTCACAACTATCTGTATTACATGCTTTATCAACCATTTGTACTCCAAAACTACAACCCTTATCATGCAGTTCACGCTTCTTCCTTTCATTCCCTTTCTTTACCTTCTTCCGCTTTCTTCCATTCTCAACCAACACTAACTGCCGATCTCCCAGACACATTATCGTTCACGACTAACTGACCCCGCTCTTCCAATGCTTGGACTCCGACCTCTCTTAGGTTTTACTGCACTTACGTTACTTGCTCTCACACTCTTATCAACCGCTCATTCTGCCATTTGCCTCGGCCCTTCCAAAACTGCCTCCCTATAACTCATAAACTCTGGTACACACTCAGCTACATCAGCCGTAACACTAACACTTCTACTTTCTTTCATACACCTATCTAACTCATAATCCTCTACTATTTCTAAAATGTCGTTCCATGTCAACCTTTCATTCATCCATCTCATTTTCTTCTTACGTTTTAGATTCATAAACTCGTATACACTCTCTGGTACATTCGCCAACAACTTTCAGACTAACTCCTTACACTCATTTATCCCTTCATCCCCAAACTTTTTCCTAGCTAATGTTTCCAACCTGCACACTTACATTAACAACAACTCACCAACATTCATTCTTGCCACGTCAAAATCATGCTTTCTCCTATATCAAACGCTACTCTTTATCCTCTTTGCCTGTTCCACAATCCTGCCTTTCACACTCACATATACGGCACATTCCCTACACTCATCATTACCCCATATACTCAACAAAAATCCCATTAAGAAGTTACCTAACTCTCTTGTTACCTCCATACTTAACCACACAATACTTCTCATACTCTAAAAAAGTCCTCTATAGCCCTACTACTATATTCCTCATACTTCTCACATCAGGGTACATCTCTCATATACACTGCCTTTCGCACTCCCTGCTCACTCTCATTCTCACTTGCGCTACTTCCATTCTGACCTTTCTAACCCTCTTCCAAATATAACAAATCTACTTCCATACTCACATCCATACTTTTAGTCATACCTTTCTTACCCTTATTCTTCTTACTTACTAATTCCCTCTTACCACTATCTAAATCACTCTCATCCTGCACCTTACTGTCAACTCTCTTCTCATCTTCATTCATTCTCTTATCTTGCCCACCATCCTTACCAATCTTCTTCCCTTTAGCCCTTTCTTTACTTACAACTCCCTTCTTACCCTTCTGCTCTGATCTATCCCTATTCTATACCTTCTCTTTCTTCTCCTCATTTACCACAACCATATCACTTTCCTCACTCACTTTCGTCCACTTGTTCTTCCACTTTCTTAATTGCTCCTGACCCGTCACAAGACCCAGGAGCCCTACCTCTGACAGCTCCCTCTTCAAAAAAACCCTTTCATCATTTCCTTCCCCATTTATTGCACATTACTCATCATCGATCCCAACTTTTCATCCACCTTCTCAACCATCTGCTGTTCAGCTCCTTACACCTTTTCTTTCATTTCCACTTTTGCACTCCTTCGCATTCCTCTCATTTCCTCTAACTCACTCTTCAGCTCCTCACACTCTACCCTTAACCTCTCATTCTCTACTTCCAATCTTCCCTTAGCTTCCCTCGACAGCCACAACTCCTCCTTCAGCCTCTCCACTTTAGTCAAACCTTCCATACTCATTTCCTTCACCAATCACACAACCCATCACACCAATCCTGCAGCTGCCACACCAGCACCCCCACATTGGGTGCCAATAAATAATGTGGCGGGATCACAAGCTAAGAAACAAAAACTCTCAAAACACATGTACTCACCATATATGTGATACACCCAGGGTGAGGAGCTGTACCGTCTGCTGGATACGGCCGTTGTAACACAATACACTAACAAACAACCTAGGACTACAACCACACAACAATTCAACAACTATACAACAAAAGAACACTGCACAAACAATCACTAACAACATAAAAAAACAATAACACGACAAGCCAATACAACCTATAACATCAAGGAACAACAACAACTCACCAACAACAACACTCAACAACTCATAACTATAACAACTATCTACAACACAACAAAAACTCACAAGCATAACAAATTAACAACACAGGCACAACAACTCTACAATCTAAATATCCATAGCAAAACAACAGCTCAAAAAAACACACAATAACTGACCATCAAGAAATTCCAGACCGCTGCCCAAAACTGTCCAGTCCAGACACTGATCCAAGACTGACTGACTGACTCGGCAGCTGTACCAGCAGACAACCCAGAACTCACCAACAAGCAATTCGATCGCTAACCATCCATCCACCAATTACACCCTCTCTCTCTCTCTCTCTCTCACAATCCTCGGAACAAACGGATCGTTCCTCCATAACCATAGATGCAAGTAATATTGCTATTGGGGGAGTAACCTCCCAGATTGACGATGAAGGTAATAAGAGACCAGTTTTGCATTATGAGCACTAAAAGAGGCAGAGAAAAATTATGTTACCTTCGATTGTTAGGCTTTGGCAGTCCTGCGGATGCTGAAGAGACTGCTATTTTTTTATTGGTGTGTAAATATTGTCACGGCTCACCATCCGTTAACATACCTGTTTAAGGAGAGCAAGATTACAAATTGCCAGCCTCTTTGGATCAAGCGAAAAGTGAAAGGGATCTCGTAGCATTAATATCATGGGCAATACCGTTGCTCGTGCCAACAATGCTATGACTAACCAAACACTGACAGTCGGTCTGCTGTGGGCATGACACATAGAAAACAGGAATCTCGTGAGCACCCACAGGTTGGTGGAAGTGATCAAGATGACAGCTGACTCAATGCAAGTGGGACTCTCCCTGGTCGATCCCAGAGTACAGTGATGCTCAAATCTCATGCGACATAACTCCACAGGATTTCGTTCAAAATCCACTAACTGGCAACCTAGCATGCTCCATATTTATCTATTATTTCAATGCGGAAACGCAATTATTGCATACAATATGGACATAATATGTTTCATAAGAGTGAAATCTGTCATATATGTCAAAACTGTAAGAAAATGTCACGTGTAGCAAATTTCAGAAAAAACTCTTTCGAAACAATTTCAAAACTTTCGTTCACACATCGCTGAAGCATTTGACCACAATGAAGTCGTCATCAAGCATCAGTTCAAATGTTAAATAAAAAAAATGAAAAACAATTGTCATAACATTAATAATGCTTCCAAAGCCAACATAAAATTTGAAATAGTCCTATTTGATTGCTTTTACACCTCAATGCTGAAAAAAAATGTAAATATGTATATTTAAAAGTAGAATGCGCCCACCGACATCAACGTGTGAGGGGAGCATGTGTGAGGTATCATTAGTGTCGGTGCAACAACAACCACCCGGTGTAACATAAGTAGGTCTACACTGAGTAGCGACAATGAAATTATCTTGAAAACACTTACTTTATATGTGTTAAAGGAATATGTGGATTTTCATACATAATTAATTGTTATAATTCTTAAATATTTCAAAAAATGATCGAATACTAGCAAATATTCGCCTATGCAATTATTCTTTTGTCAAAGCCAAGATATTGTTCCTAGGCCTAGTTGTTAGATTTCTTTACATTACAATTAACAGTCACATCTCTCTGTTAACAATTTCTGGCCAGAAAGCAAATGAGGTTATCTACACATTTTTGTTCTTCAAGTTACCTTATGAAAGAATAAATTATACACCAAAAGCAAGGAGAAGGACTTTTAGGAAAATAATATCTTAAACCAGTTGGAAAATAAGTCTTCCATACGCCTTGATATTAATACTTATGATATTTCGATTAATAGTCATCTTCTCCATATAATCAAAATCATCATCTTTTATTCCTCAAAGAACTGGTAATCTCTGCAAATAAAAACGTTAGTAACATTACATCTCATAAGTCTTAGTATATTCTTTTAGGCCTATAAATCATTTTGCAACATATAGGCAGCTTAAACGCAGCCTAAAACTTCAACATTCAAAGAAATCTGGTTATAATTCATATTCCTATTGTATTCGTCAAAAAAAAGATAAAATCTATAAATAAATTTGTTAATAACAGATTATATCTCAGAAGGCTTAGATTATTTTTTTAGGCCTATAAAACATTTTGCAACATACAGGCAGCTTAAACACAGCCGAAAGCTTCAACATTCAAAGAAAACTTGTTTTAATTCATATTCCTACGTTGAAAATGTTGTTACGACTCTTGAGCTTGTTAGGTCTACTGTCATAATGCAGCAGACGTAGGTATGTTGACCAGTCCGAGGAGCATGTAAAGTGTGCTTTCATTGATGGCACAGCTAACCTTATCACATCGCACTTAGAACTTAGCAGCATAAAAAAAAGAAAATCAGTTCAAATCACACAGATTACGAAATATACCAATGCATAAAAGGGATCATATTTATATAACCATAAAGAAAATAGGGCAAGCTGTGAATTCACAAACTTTTCGACATGTATGACATTAGAAAAAAAGTATAACACTACTTGGCAACATCACGTTGAGTCTGAGAATCTGGACGATACAAAAAGAATCATGTCGCATGAGATTTGAGCACCACTGTACATGCTTGGACAGTAAAAGTATGGTTGATTTTTGTGGATGGAGTGTGCTTGAGTTGGTTGGGAGTCACAGGTCTGAAGCCTGGATCAGCCAAATCAAGGCTTGTGTGAGAGCTGGGAGCAGTGAATTCCCGAGTTTGTGCATTTGCAAAAAGATGTGTCCTTCACTGAAGGAGGTATCTTATTTTGTAGATATCAGAAAAGTTCCGGTGATATCCAGGCCCAAGTTGTCCTTCCTTATGCTTGGATTGAGAGAGCCTTACACATGAGCAATGTTAGCCTGTATTCTGAGCAGATAGGCATAGATAATTCCCTTAGAAGAGCACGTGAACATTTCTTTTGGGCTGGTATGCATAGGAATGTTATTATATTTATAAGTATCTGTCAAGTGTGTAACACTTTGAAGAGCCATATACATAATACTGCCGAAGGCTTGATTGTTACCTGTGGTGCCCATTAAATCGGTTTTTGTGTTCACATGGATGTGATGGGACCACTACCTTTGAGCAAGTACAGGAAAAATATATTTGTGTTCATGGATGTGTTCACACCTTTCACACCCGTGTGTACGATGGAGAATAAGTTGGCAGGTGCAGTGGCTAGGGTGTTAAATTCCCTCGTGTGTCGGTTTGGGTGTTGTAGTGTGTTGATCAGTGATGTTGGATGCGAGTTTGTGAATCAGGTGATACATAAGTTTACAGCTCTCATGCTATTAGAGCATGTCACCATCGTGGCTTATCAGCCGTCAACCAGTGAACTAATTGAGTCCCATAATCGTTACATGATCAATATTTGAAGATACCTAGTGTATGATAACCCAACTTGGCTGTCCCTGCTAGACGGCTGAGCTAGCTTGTAACACCATTTATAATGGCTTGATTAGGTAGACACCATTTTTCCTGATGTACGGGCAGGATGTCAGACTGCCATACTCCTTAGAAATCTCTCAAATCACAGCTACTCGAGTCCTATTGGTCCTGGGAAATAGGTAAAAGAATGCAGTGTATGTTTTAGTGCTTGGCCCTTCCTTTACCCCAAAAATGTCATCCGACCAATACCAATACCAATCAAACCGTTCCAACGTCAAGTCCGTCATACAATCTGTCAGTGATATCTTCTCAAATGAGGAAATTAACGTTGCATATACGAAATGCAAAGATCTGATACCAGAGAGCATTCTCAAGGAGCAATCCACAAAAAACCTGTCCTCTCACAAGAAAATATCATATATCACTAAGTGGCTAAGGACCTGCTCGGTGGAAATCTATGCAAATGACCCTTATAATCTACCTCCAAAGGGGCCTGCTGACCTAAGCCTACCTGCGATGTACCACATGGCAGAAAATGCCTTCCATACAGCAAAATCCCTCCCAGAAATAATTGGAAAAAACTTGGATAAAATCGAGGAGACAAATGATAAATTCTCAAGAATCTGGGACGTGATCAAAGGACTACAGGAATCCCTAGACAGTCTTAAAACTGTAGAAACAAATAATCTCGCACGGATCTGGGATGCGATCAAAGGATTGCAGGAATCGATAGACAATAGCACAGATAGCCACCAGACTCCTTTGATGCGGCATCCAGTTTTTCCTCGCCTCCCAGCATCACGGGAGAGCCCCCATCATCTATAGACCGTTCTGAGGGGACTGTTGGTCTCCCAACTTCTTCTCCCTCCCCAGTGCCTCCGGTGGAAGAGAGATCTCCAGTGACGATCACCAGCCCTTGTGATTCTCCCCACCCTATCTCTCCCCCCCAACCCCCCACATCATGGATGCAGATGAGAGTGATCATGAGGGGTCTGGCGGCTGGCAGATACAAACAGTAAAAAGAAGAGAAGAACCTCTCGTTTGGCCACTAAACCGGAGCCCAACATTCGTGTTTCGCCACGCACAAAACCTGAGAAGAGATGTTATGTAGTAATTCACAATCTGCGTTCATCGGTGACACTAGACGCCATAGTGGAGAGAGTTAAGTTTCTCATGGGCTCTGACCCACTCATCTCTCACGAACTCCTATGCAAAATGAACATAAAGTGGTTTACAGGATTACCTGCCAAATTCAACACCTCAGTGTTCTTAAAGATGAGAATTTCGGTCCTAATATATTAGTTTCAAGATATAACCTAACTCTACCACACCCCCCCCCCCCCAAGGGAACTACTGATACCACAACCAGGGTCACTTCCACCGCAAGTGCCAACAAACCACCCACGGTGAGTGACTGCCCACTCCCCCTGGCTAATCCCCCCATCCACCCACATGATCAGCACATTCATCTCCCATCTTCGTGAGTAGCCATGGATACATTAAACTTAATCTCTTGGAATATTTTTGGCCTCAAGTGGAACATTCCTCTCCTAAACATGTTCTGCAAAAACTTCAAAGGCATCATTGCATTGCAAGAAACGCTCCTCTGGCCACATGACCTTGTCATCTGCAATTCAATACATGAAGACATTAGAACCTTCTCAACTTCATCGATGCAAGTTACAGATCAAATCAAAGCCGGTCGCCCAAAAGGGGGCCTTTCTTTCCTGTGGCACAAATCGTTAGACAATATGATAAAGGTGATGAACCACAGAAGTGACAGATTGCTGGGGCTTCAAGTGACAGTAGGAACTCTAAAATCCTAGTAATTAATGATTATATGCCCTTGGAAAATAGCAATAATTTTGATCAATACTGCATGACCCTAGGAGAGTTACACAGTATTATTCACGATTCTCCTGCTGATCAAATTTGTATAATCGGGGACCTTAATTCTCACCCCACAAAACAATTTTAAAATGAACTTACTTGCTTCTGTCAAAATCATGCTCTCCAAATTAGCAATGTAATGCTCCTCCCTCCCTCCTCCTATTCATATGTACATAATAGACTGGACGCAATTACAACCTCCTGGCTGGACCATTGCATTACACCTCCACAACTTCATGATTCTATTATGACCTGCAATATTCGCTATGGTCTTGCAACGGGCTACGATCACATCCCATTACAGGTGTCATTCAGGACCCCATCCCTCCCTACCGTGAACCCCCTAACTGACCGCCCACCAGCGGTAAACTGGGATTTTAAAAACCAACAGAAAACCAGATACTTTAGGGCAACCATGGAAACCAGGTTGCGGTCAATAGTTCAACCGGCAGACGCCTTACTTTGTACCAACACAAATTATAGAAATGACCACCATGCTTGCTTCATGCAGGGCTGCCTATAGATTTCGTCAAGGTAATTCTTGTAATATACCTGAATGGAATGACTTGGTTAAAGATTTATATAAATACTCACGAGAAATGTTTTTACTGTGGAGGCAAAATGGTAGCCCCAGGGTAGGACACCCTGCATTACTAATGAGTTGAGAGAGCGCAGTTCAAACTTGCTCTTAAGCACTGCAGATTAAATGAAAAACAAATAAGAGCCGATGCAATGTCTAGAAACTTATAATCTGGTGATTATCCTCGTCTTTGGAGAGATATCCAGTCTTTAAATCCCAAAACTAAAAAGCTATCACAGAGAGTAGGGGAAGCAGTCGGATTTAAAGCAAACCACTCAACCGACACCTGCATTTACATACTGAAAGAATTGCTGAACTACTATCTATCATCAGCCTCTCCTGTTTTCCTTTGTTTTGTGGATGTGAGAAAAGCATTTGACAGAGTAAACTACCTGAAGCTCTTCCTGAAGCTGCATAAAAGAGGCCCACTTCTATATTTAATTGTCATTTTATATTGCTGGTTCTCCACACAGCAATTCTGTGTCAAATGGGGTAACGTATTATCATTCAACTTCGGCTCCCTAAACAGGCTTCGGCAATGGGGCATTCTCTCTCCTTACCTGTTTAATACGTACACAGATGCATTGAATGCCAAACTGAACTCAGTCCCAATCGGATGCACTATCTGTGAAACAACTATAAACTACCTCTGTTACGCTGACGATATGGTTCTGATTTCCCCATCAGTGCAAGGTCTCCAACGACTCATCGACACTTGCCGCCAATATACAGAAGAATTTGATATACTATACAACGAAACCAAGACCCAGTGCATGTCGCTGCTCCTGAGATCGCTTAAGCATATTGCAGAACCACAAAATTTCCTCGGAAACCATCGGCTGGAATTTGTGCACGAATTTCCATATCTGGGTCATATGATCACCAACAACTTAAAAGATACGGCAGACATTGAACAGAGGCGTCGTAAACTATGTGCAACTGGCAAAATGATTGCAAGGAGGTTTGCTTTCTGTCACCGAGACGTGAAACTGCTGCTCTTCCACTCGTACTGCTACAGTATCTAAGGGTGTTCCCTCTGGACGAACTATACCCGAGAGACCATAAGACGTATCACTGTTGTGCACAATGACATGTTGAGATGCCTCACAAACACTCGTTGCTACCACTCCGCCACACAGATGTTCATAGAAAATCACCTGGACAATTTAAAAATAATTTTAAGGCGAACAATGTCCAGTCTGATAACTGAAGTGAGAAACAGCAGCAACTCGCTCATACAAAGCATCCTAAGGAGTGAAGCAAGAAGATCTAAATTGTGGGAGAGATGGGAAAATGAGGCCTTTGTCCCCTAAAGGACTTAATCTCTGAATTGGCATGATGTCATCTGCAGATTTTGTCATTATTATTATATTTATTGCTGATATTTTACTTTTTCATTATTACTGTGAATACTGTCAAGTTAAAGTTTTTCTACATTCAATTTTCGTACCCTCTGGAGCTGACTACTGTAACCACCTAAGGTCTCTAGGTGAAATGTAAGTTATATAATCTGTGCACTAACTGTTATAACTCTCAATGCATTTTTTTTCCATCAATATCATTACTGTTATTACCAGTATTATGTTTACTATTTTTTATCCTACCTCAGCTATTAAGTGGATAAGTTCCATTTATTCATTTTTTTATCATGTTGTCTGATGTATCTATATTGTGTATGTTACTGTCTGTATTTTGTATATTTCACGTATATGGCCCAGAGCTGAAATAAAGGATATTATTATTATTATTATTATTATTATTATTATTATTTTATTAAAAGTAATGGCTACTTCAGCAGCGTTACACTTGTAGAGATTCTCTCTATTTTGCGAATAGCGGCTTTTTCCGTGCTACTTAAACAGGCTAGTAGAGCGCCTATAGAGGTCATGGTAAAATACAGGGTCAAAATAGGTGTATATATTTGAATTTTACAGATAAACTATGATAACATAGTCATCAAAGTCATTAACGATTTTCTCTCTCTCTCTCTCTCATCTCTCTCTCTCGTCTCTCTCTCTCTCTCTCTCTCTCTCATCTTAAAGCGAGCTTTCGTCTGGAGCTGCCAGACATCCTCGGGCTGGGAAGCTGAGGGTGGACTGATCTTGGTGCGGTGTCCGTCCTCCTTATATCTGTGGCTGACAGCAGGGGGTCTGCCCCATGCTTGTCTCCTATTGGCTGGTGGCGGTGAGTCTTGTTTTCATTGGCTTGCCGGAGCCAGGTCTCAAAGCCACTTTCTTCGGGCCGATGGTTGCGTTGCAGCATATCCTGCAGCCGCCTGGACCTCCTAAGCGGCGCTGTAACATTGATGGGCGTTGCGCTACGCGGTGGGACGTCACGGCTACTTTGATTTCCATCGGCTGCAGGAGTACCTCGTTCGGGGGCGTTGTCATCCATAGAGTTGTCATGATCGGTGGTGTCATTGTTGGTGGCAGGTATTTCACCACTTCTCTCCTGCCGTTTTCAATTGGGTCTGTACTTCAACTAAAAGGGCATCGGGAGTGTCTCTATTCATCCAAGCAACCTCAAAAGCTATGGATTAAACACAAATATCTGTAATTTTTTAAATGTTATTTTTACCCTTTCCATCTTCCTGTTAGGGCTGAACTTGGACTTAAAGGACATTCGGAGAGTCACTGTTCATCTCAGCAATTACGAAAACTATGGATTAGAACTAATATCTGTAGTTTTCAGTTATTTTTACATGTCACCACCTTCCCACTTGTTCTCACCCCATTTCCTATCACAGCTGAACTTGGATTTAAAGGACATCAAGAGTGTCAGTTCTCTTCTCAGCAACCTTGAAAACAATGGATTAGATACTAATATCTGTCATTTTGAGTTTTCTTACAAGTCATTCCCTTCCCAGCTTTTTCTTACAAGTCATTCCCTTCCCAGCCCCCCTACTTATCGGGGCTGAATTTGGACTTGAGGGGCATCGGAGTGTCACTATTCATCTTGACAACCTCTAAAACTATGGATTAGACACTAATATCTGTCGTTTTTGGTTATCTTTACATGTCACCCCCTTTCAGTTGAGGCTGAAGTTGAACTTAAAGGCCATTGAGAGTGTCACTATTCATCTCAGCAACATCAAAAACTATGGATTAGGCACTAATATCGGTCGTTTTTGTTATATTTACATATCACCCCCTACCTATTGGGGCTGAACTTGGACTTATAGAGCCAGTCTCAAAGACTATGGATTAGACACTAATATAGTTCATTTTCAGTTATTTTTTACGTCACTCCCTTTCCACACCCTTCTCACTCCTCTCCCCTCTCCCTATTGGGGCTGGACTTGGACTTGAAGGGCATCAGGAGTGTCACTATTCATCTCAGTGACCTTGAAAACTATAAATTAAACAATAATGTCTGTTGTTTTTGGTTAACTTTTTCACCCTTCTCACCCCCCACTTCTTTTTGGTGCTTAACTTGGACTTAGAGTGCATCAGGATTGTCACTATTCATCTCAGCAAGCTCAAAAACTATGGATTAGACACAAATATCTTTCATTTTCTGTTATTTTTATGTCACCGTCTTCCCACCCCCTCCCTACTGGGGCTGAAGTTGGACTTAATGGGTAGCAGGAGTGTCCCTATTCATCTCAGTGACCTCATAAACTATGGATCTGTGGTTTTTGGTTATTTTTACAGGACTGATGTTGGACTTAGAGGTCATTGGGAATGACACTATTATTCAGCTCAACAACATTGAAAACTATGGATTAGACACTAATATCGGTTGTTTTCTGACATTTTTATGTCACCGTCTTCCCATTCCCTCCCTATTGTGGCTGAACTTGGACTTTATTAAAGGGCATCAGGACATCAGGAATGGATTAGACACTTTTTTTAGTGTCGTTTACAATAATTTTTACATTTCACCCCCCTTCACCCCCACCCCCTGGTGCCAGTGATGTCTTACCCCAACCATGTTCTTTTCCAGATGGTAAGTAATATGTAGTAAACCAAGTTTAGTTTAAATTCCTCAATGCATTTCAAATTGTGTGGCACACACATACATCCATTATACATACTACAATATGTGTAATAAGATTTGAAAAATATATCACCAAGAGTATTCTGACCAGATCAAATTTAAAACGTGGCTTTGATTAGCGCAAACCCAAGTTTGGGCGATTTGCTGAATTATGACTTGAGGAACTCATCATTTAAATGGGACACACGAGAGGAGTACAAAGTGCAAAATCACTACCATACTCTCACCTCCTCTGTAGTTCCCAATTAAGATTTTCCCGTTTGAAAGATTTACCCTGTTTCCCCGTTTATTAGAATATTATGAAATTTCCTACCCTTCCCTCGTACTTCCTTATTTAAATCCATGACATGGCATATGGTCCTTGGAACTAACAGGGCAATGATGGGCTGACTTTCCTCTCATTTGCGACAGAAATGTAGGTGATGGCGACAGCAGCAGCGACTTCCCATCGCTTTCTTGTACTTGCTTGAGATGTTTTGACTTCTGCCTAATAATTTTGTACTCAAGCGTAATCTCCTTCTAATTTGGTAGTTTTGTTCCATCATTCCTGAAAGGAGAAACGCTAGTCTTGCCATCTGTTGCTGCGTGTATTAACTTACGGTAATAGTGTTTCTAGGGCTTTGTAAGTAATTAAAGTCAGATTTTTTTTCTAAAAAATTGTGTTTCCACTTCGACACGAAACCAAAAATTATCTACGTACGGTATTTTGCTACACTGGTAGGAGTTCAATGGACAATATTTTGCTTTTAACAAAACGTCTTGGGGGAAGCATTTTTTATAAGAAATCTTTAACTTTGTCGGGCTATAAAATTTTGTATTCTTCTTTTCGTGTGCACGGTAACAGTAACATTAATCGCATCCAACAGGAAATCGCGCTCAAGGTTGCTGGCGCCAGTCGAGTAAGCAAGTGTCTGTCAAGTACACGTTCTAGACTGTGGTCTTTTACTGCGTCAAGGTTCAGAGATTAGAAAATGTGTCACTTCCCTTGACGGTTCGAGAAGCCGACTGTGAGATGCCACCATTAAATTCCCTACGATTTACTTTGTCAACCCACCCCCTCTTCTGTAAAAGAAACTATCTTGATGGCTTTTTTTGTCTGTCCGTCGGCCCTCCTATCTTAAAAACGACTGAGACTCGAGGGCTGCAAATGGTCTGCACCCTCTTATCATCAAACATACCGAATTGCATCCCTCTCACTCAGATTTTTTTATTTTATTTTTTCTTATTTTATTTTAAGGTTAAAGTCAACAACACAAGCCACCGCCGGGCTGTGGCAGAGTTTCATGGGCCGTGATTGAGAGTTTCTACAGTATTATGCTCTGTATAGGGACTATTGCGCCGAAAAAAGAAACTTCGGCGCATTGTTTACTTGTTTGTTTTTGTTATAGTGTTGTTGCTACTGAGGAGGAGGAATAGTGTGGTTGCACGACTGCCTCACAGAAATGTACTCTATGTTAGTTCAGGTTTGTTTTGGAATCTGTGTATTAATCATTTATTTGTCCATGTATTGAAGGCCAGATGAGTGTATTTCAGATTTATTGGAAAAACAAATGTCTTGCGTTCACTTTGCTCAATTAATGTTTACTTTTTGAAGGCCGGTTTATCTGATTGTCAAATGCTGAGTTTACTTAATTTACTTTACTTTAATAAAACTGGGTATTTTTATTTGTTTGAGAAATCTACGAACTGAAACTGATTATGATTACATAGCATAAGAATTGCTGGGTCAGTCCTCGTATTACTGATGCTGAAGATGATTTTTTTTCTTTGGCATTGCTTAGTCTTTTGACGTCGTTGGAGAACTTTAAACTGAAACAGGCCCTTTGCCCTTGCTTTGGGTTATTTTTTCATTACATGATTCCGTTATTTGGTTTGATTCATGCCTTCCTCAAGTTATGTCAGTATGTTTTCATTCTACCGACAAACTTTGGAAATCTCTCCTGCCGCAGCATTCCCTGAATCCTTTCTTTTTAGCAGTTGGTCAGTTGCTTCCAATGGGGTTAGGCCCCACTCTTTTGCGTTCACACCCTTCACCTATGTCCTTCAAGGCTCTGCATAACAAAGGCATTAGGTTTCTGGTCCTAGGTTCCCTCGCAGAGAAAGTGAATATACACATTTTCCAATTTAGCGAAACCCTTTATCGGAAATCAGACTTTTTCTTCCTGGCCTAGTATTTTCGAGGATGAGCTGACTGTCTCCCCTTTACTCCAAATTTCTGAGATCCCAATTATTTATCGACGTTTTTGTCAGGTACTGCACAATAACTAATGGCAGTTTTTGCAGTAGCAGGAAAAACCAGGTATAAAGTCATAGCAATATTATCCAGATATTCATACCAAATATCTGTGTAATGCTACAGTTTTTCCGTCTCACTAATCCAAAATGTCTCGTACATATAAATATACTATATAAATGTGTGTGTGGTGTATCTGTATATGTGCGCGTGTAAAAGTAGGCACGAAAATTATGCCACTAATGTCGTTTAACATTCAATTCATTATACCTTGACAATGACTTACACCTACCGGGAAATTTATATTGAGAATTGCCTCGTTCCAGGCAGGATTCGAACCGATGCCTGGTTTAAAAACAGTGACAGAGTAACATAGACCACCCAACCATCAAGAATGACATCATTGATGTCGCTATATACCTTGGCTTTACTTGACCCTGTCGAATTCAGGTTCCGTACTTATAATCGATATTAATTCATCTCCACCAGAGATCGGTTCGAGTCCAGCCGGAAACGAGGTACTTATTAATTATCATTCCCCTAAGCCCTAAGGTATAGTGAACTGAACATTAAACGATATTTATGGCATCATATCTGTGAATATTAAAGGGTCATGCGTGTTTTTAACAAAAACTCGTGTGTGATACATATATATATATTCATATATATATATATATATATATATATTATATATAGATATATATATATATTATATATATATATATATATATATATAATCTCCCTCACTAAGCAAATATATGGGATAGCTGCGTACTTCTTTGTGGATTTATAACTGATAATAATTTTATCCCAGTGATAATCTCTTGAAGATACACACTGTGAATAAATTAATTTTTAAAAAGTACCACGCTTGTACATATCAACAAAATTCTCAGAAAACTTTGGATACCCAAAATATGCATCATTGTGCTGCACGAAAACAAAAGCTTTCGGGAGAAAGAAAGAGACTGAAGTTTTCCATCGTTCATTAAAAATCACGGCACAAGTGGTCTGTCTTTTATGGATTATATACCTTAGGGGAGTTGGCGATGTGATAAAGAGAAAGACGTTTCCATTTATTTTGTTAAATGGGCAGTATGGGCTGAGGACAGTTCAGAAGCCTCCAGTCAAAATAAATAATTGAGGAGCAAGTAATAGGGCAACAACTCAAGCTTTTCAAAGGAAATGGATTGATCGAAAGTAGTTTGACTTTCTCTCTCTCTCTCTTATTCACACTGCGGCCAGACAAAATTCAGTACTGTCCTTGCTGTACTCTCCGTGTACTTCCTTTCTCTGGTTCGTTCCTATTGCACGCACTTCTCTTTCACATCCATTATGTGCACGCCTTAATTTGGCGTGACAGACGCTCTCTTTTCAGTCTGTATGTGTCGTGACCTTAACACAAATTTCTTTGTTTAGTGTTGCCGAAACGCAGTAATGTGCCATCCAGTGCAATCCAGTGTGGAAGTATTGATGATCAAGATGATCGTGCACAGAAGTGGGGTCTACATGTGACATGTCACACCAAGTGTGGAAAATAGTTCCACTCTGTTTTTCAAGGGTTAATTGTGGCCAGATATATTATTTTCTTATATTACATGATTCATTGACCTATATTCTCGGTCACCCATCAAAGAATGGTTGTTAACGTCGCCGTCGTTAAATTCAGCCAGCCTTGTGCTGGCACGGGCTCTTGCTTCACAGCAGCCCGTATAAAGCGGCGAAGTCGATCAAGCGAGGTCTTCATTGACACGTCGAATGCAGACGACAGTGACATGTTTAGGTTTCCATATAGTCAGGGTTACTTACATTTATTTTAAATTATTTTAATAAATGTAATGAGTGGTTGTTATCAACTTGAAAGGGATGTGAAGGAAAGCATAAATCGTTTTATATAAGTTAGATTTTACCGATGGTTGAATGAATTTAAAACCTAGAGGAGCGTGGAAGTCTGTCAGTGGTGTGGAAATGTGGCTGCCATCACTGCGTTTTGATCCTTAGTTGTACTGTGTCCATTTCAGAGGTGAATATACAGATACGTATACAAGGAATGTGTATGCATGCTGCACTTTACTCAAACCTAATTGTTTGTCTACACTTTGCTTTCGACTTTTATTTAAAAGAGTATGAATAAAAACGTCAGTCGAGTACAGAACCAAGATTAGTCTAGGCTATCAGTTGCCTCGCTATCATGACTTCTGCGAAACTGAAGATTAAACAAGAGCGTCTGCCACAAAGCATGGACCCACCAAAGCCACTAAATAATGATAAATTTAGGCTTAGGATAATTATACACTTAAAAATGGCTAAATATGCAGTAAAAACTGATGAAATATGCACTTGATAATAAGTAGTCATAATTTTAACTTATAAATAAATTATTTATAAGTTAAAATAAATTATTACAGGTGTATCAAAGATACCTTTTCAGTGGGCAGATGAGGGATACAAAATTCACACAAGCACTGTACGTATTTGCACGCCAGGAAGCGGAAACAGACGGAACTGGTGGAGCATGACACTACGGTGAGAGCCCGTGCACTCCTCTGCGCTCTGCCAGGCACGTCACTTGGATAATACAAGAATATGTCTCGCGTCCACTGACCAACAAGTCACAGCGCAACTATCCACAGCCTATTGAGCTGTATAGACGTCACTATGTATGGTCCTTTTGACTATAATATGACAAGATTTAAGTAAATTGTGACTGTAAGTACCTACTATAACATACTAATAATACTTAAGACTTTTACAAGAATACGACAATGCACTTACGCTCAAAAGTTGTTAAAATATGCATTTGGATATTCACATATGCAAATGCATAATCTTAAGCCTACATTGATGATTAATGCGAATGCGAATTTCTCTCTAGAATTATATATATATATATATATATATATTATATACACGTATATATATATATATATATATATTATATCTATATATACCACGGTATTATATAATATAATATATAATAATTATATATAATATCTATATATATATATATAGTGTGTGTGTGTGTGTGTGTGTGTGTGTTACGCCTCTTAACAATGCTACCGAGTTGATTGACTATGAATGAAAAAAATAAAAAAGTTCTTAAATTCCAAAAATAAGTAGCGCTGTCGGCGAAGTCGACATTTTGAAGTACGATTTGTTACAGTTTATGCAGAATGATTTTTGGCACTTATATCACTGTAACGCAATTTAGAACAAAATAATAATTAAACAATACATTTGCTTTTCAGAGCTGTAAAAAATAGTTGAGTAAAGGATGTAAGAAGCCATGCCGTTAAGAACTGCAGACGATTTCGGCTCGCGATCTAGATGTATTAAGGAATATTGATCAGTGTAGCCTTTATCGTGCGGGCACTTTCCGCATGTGAGGAACTTTAAAATATTATATTAAAACAGGTACCGTCTTCTGTATTTACCGCACGTACAATTTTTTTTTTTTAAATAATGTTATATATGAGTATTACATAGTCAGTTGACTAACCTTGGTTCCACTGTTGCCGTGTTAACCTATCGCTGTCGCAAGAGAACCCGAAGAGAGTAGTGTTGCGGTTGCAAAAGAAAGCACTTGAATGAATATCTCGCTGTAATCGTTTGCCCTATATACGTTCAGCATGTTCCATAACATGGCGCAACCGTGCCAAGCAGTGGCATTAGCTGCTCATTCAGCATGAGTCAACGATATCTAGTAAATAACAAACTGTGCCTTGATTAAAGAAAAAGAAAGGATGTTTTCTGTGATAGATGGTCTTTCGCTTATCTCTGTCGTATCTCGCTCATACGATGTATCCGGCGCACGGTCTAGAACGTGATCCAGCGGTACCGAACAGGTATCGTATTGCTAGTTAATCGTTGCACTATCGCCAGCCAGTCATAAAGGGAGATTGCATGTTACAAGGCCATAATATTTTTTTTTTCTCCGGTGGTAGTCCAGCGGCAACTTCAGCCTCGCCCCACTACATCATGACCCCAATCGAATGAAACGTTGAGCAAATGCTTTTGCTTGGATTGTACAGCATTTGCATCACTTCCAGTGAATAAAATAAAGCAAATGCTTTTGCTTGGATCTGTAAAGCATTTGCTTCACTTCCAGTGAATTAGATAAAGCAAATGCTTTTAGATGATACTTAAATTCCAGCAAATGCTAAGTAATTATCAGTAATTGCTTCATTTCCCATGAATAAAACCTAGCAATTGCTTATGTTTCGAAGCAATGACTTAAAAAAAGTTGAAGGCAGCATATGAGGTGCTTGACGCGACAGTGAACCTCATATGGCAGATTTTCTTCTAATTTACAGTATGGTGTTTTATATATATATATATATATATATATATATATATATATATATATATATATATACATATATATATATATGATGTGTGTGTGCGTGTATTGCATAGATGTGTATATATAGACATATATATACATATACACTTATAAATACGTATATATATATAATTCTATAATATATATGTACTATATATATATATATATATATATATTGTGACGAAGCGCCAAGTATCTGGTTACTACACTTACCATTCATCAATTATTACCTCACAACAACCAGACACCTGAACCCTCATCACAGGTACTAAACGACTGAATACTCTAAAGGCAACAGTGATCCCTTAACAACTTACCAGTATTGCAGAAAATCAGACTAAGTTCACCAAAACAGGTGTGAGGTAATCTTGTAAGTAATTAAATTAATCAAAGGGCATCACTCCATCAACAACTTTAAAAGTCTAAGTATTTCCCTGATTTCAGAAGTCTAAGTACTTCCCTGGTTCTAAGTCACTTCAAGTTAATTGAAGGAAAACAGATCAATTACCACTCTATGTTTCTACCTAATGTCAATATAATCATATGCAAATATACTGGTTAAAAATGAAAATACTTATAAAAATTTTAGATACAAAAATTTATTATTAAACTCAAAATTTATAAGTGAAATTCACAATATCAAGGAAAATTACTGTTACTTGAAAACAAAGCAAAGTTTAATTAATTCTTGAATCAATTAAGTAAAATTAAATCAAAATTAATATATCACAAAATTCAAGAAAATTAATTCAATTGAAATTCAAAAGTGTTAGGCAATAATTGAAATTTGTAAATTAATTCACAAGTGCTAAACAACAATAAAATTTGAAAAGAATTCTAAGTAAATGCAAATTAATTCACAAGTGTTAAAGTTTAATTAAATGTGCAACAATTAAGTAATGAAAATAACTAAGTCAATTAAATTGTGAATGCAAATGATAACACAGAAAAATGTGGAAAATACCAAAATTGCAAAAAGTATTAATCACACAGAATATAGAATAAAAACACACACTTCAATAAGAAAATGGATAAATGCACTTCAAATGAATCAAACACAGAACACCAAAATTTGCAATGTGTAAAAATGTAAATCTTTTTACTCAAACCACTGTAACTATTAATTATTAGTTTTCTAAACCATAGTAACCAATAGTTATTAGTTTCTTACCAAACCATCATAACCATTAGATATTAGTTATTAGTTTTTACCAAACCTTCGTAACCATCAGTTATTAGTTGCAACTAATAAAAATGTAACACACTTTACCTTGGTATACCAACTTCTTTCTTCAAAAAATTCACCAATTCACAGAAATAGGCGCCGTTACACACACTTGTAAAATGTTTGTTCAGATTCCACAAAAAGCACTAAATAAACTCTAAGAAATATCAAATCTGAAATCTACAAGTTACGAGAGACCATTTTACATTACGTTAATATCAATTATGGCGAGGCAGAGAGAGAGAGATGTGAACGGTTTGAGGTTTAAGCCCGAATGAAATCTTTCATTTCGCACAAGAGCTGGGCAGTGGAGAAACCACAAAATGTTTTGAGACACAATTCTTCCAGAAGCTTTGAAAAGTGAAGCAACTTAACATATGAACTGTGAAATCTGCACGTGGTTTCAGGGAAAGATGAACGCGTATCAAACGAGTATACATTCATGTATGTACTAGTTCAACAGACACGTACCCGATCAAGACGGAGGTCGAGTGATAATTAAGACTGACATGTTTTTAAATACACAACGAAGACTCGAGCTCCCTTAATCTCGAGGAGATGAAAAGTTACTGAAACAATTCTAGCTTTCAACGGACAAAGATATTCTCTCTCTTTCTACAGTCTATGTTATATATTCTTTTACAATATGTAATGCAGAAATCTGAACAAACATTTTAAACATCCTATCTCTAAGCTATCTAGGAATCTGAAAAAATGTTGCCAAAATCTTATACACAATATATTATACAGTCAAAGAGGGGATATATGCATTTTGACAGTAGCAATATATAATATATATATATATATATATATATATATATATATATATATATATATATATATATATGGGTGTGCGTGTGTATGTGTGTGTAAATGTACATGCATTATATAGGTATATGCATAGACATATATATGTATGTATTATGTATAAACTAAAATTGATATGGGCAAAAACAAGAGTAATTTAGAATAGGTATTTATTTAAGTTTCTCTCTGAGTATTTAATATTTTGTGTGCCCTCCATCTGCCTGTACCACAGCCTGCATTCTTGAGGGGTATGATTTCAGCAAATCGCAAAATAGCTGAGACTCAAACTCCATTTCCCTGAACACTTCGGTCACCTCTCTTCACAGGTCGTTGAGGCTTGGTATACCATCATAGTTCACTGTGCACACTTCAGCACTACCCTTTAGGATACTATCAATGTTTTCACACACATGAAGGTCAGGGAAGCTACCTGGAAATTCATTTGACGAGAAGAAATCGATACCACAGTTTCGAAGCAGCTCCTGTGTCTGAAGAGCCTTGAAACATGGTACCTTATAATGCAAAAATGTGACTTCTTCAATAGATAACACATTTTCAGGATCTTTGAGGAAAGGAAATACTCCACCAGTAAGCACAGTTTCTCTGAAGTATTTGCCATTCCATGACTGTCCTTTTTCTTTGATGATCCACATTAACTATTTGGCTGTGAAACAGAGAAAAATTCCCAAACATTCAGGAAATTTCACAACTTAGCGATAGCACATGTTATCGCTGATATCATCCAACTTAGCAGCCCAAATGATGTCATTTTTATGATTTGGCTTCCTGACTGTGTAAATGAAGAATTCATCTGATGCGGCAACATGGAGAAAGTCAGCTTCATCCCAATCTTTAAGAAATGAACCACAAAAGCATGCACAGTCTTCTCTCTGTTGCTGAGTGATGTTGGGCGTGCTGATAACATGAAATGGCTTGATACCAGATTTTTTCAACTCACGATATACAGCACTATAACTTCTCTTCTTTCCCCTTTTTGTTTCTAGTTCAAGCGCCAAATACGTAAAGACTTTCTTGGTCTACCGACTGCCTCAGCCATGATGTCTTTTGACTCCTGAGAAAGGACTTCAGGCCTTCCAAGCTTCTCAATCTTTTTGCGATGACAGTCATATGGATTTTTGTTCCAGTTTCTTTTAACAAAGGATTCATCTCTTTTAATGTATTTTGCTATCCAGGAATGTGAAATGAAAGATGCGCCAGCATCACTGGCCTCTCTGAAGGTTATAGCCCAGATTCGGTCAGTCCATCTGATTTTCTCCGAGTCGTTAGCCATGGCTGTATCTAACTGCATTACTCAGTCTGAAAATACAAGAAATATAAAATGAAAAATAGCTTAGTAGAAACTTAAGATAATGTACTTGGAGATAGGCTATAGCAGAAAACTTCATAACCTTCCATTTGTTCTATGGAGGGGGGGCCTCTAATTTCGAAACACTCAGTGTGCACACACACACACACACACACACACACACACACACATATATATATATATATATATATATATATATATATATATATATATATAAATGTGTGTGTGTGTATTGTATACATACACACACACATACATACATATATATATATATTATATATATATATATATATATATATATATATATATCACTTTATCTAAGTTAATAAAATGTTTTACCCAAGCAGCAGATAAAAGAACCACTACTACAGCAACAACTGCAACTCTCCTTAACTACTACTACAAGTACCACAAATACATTATTTTCCATTGCCAATATAGTAATTATCAAGTAATATTGGAACTTTTGGTATTACATAACTGGCGCAAGTGCTGTTTTAAATTCACATATAGTTAGTATTCACATCCTCTAGTATTATGTATTAGGAGGGAGGGGGGAATTAAACTCCTATGAATTTTTAAAAAGACTATTTGGTTCGGAGTTAAGGATACCTGAGAGGCATTTATTTCAAGAATAATTTATAATTGTCATATTTCATATTGCATTCAAATTCAACTCATTCTTCCTGGAAAAAATGGTAATCAAAACCAAACTAACCAGAAAACTCAAATGAGCTTCTACACAGTGAGTAGGGGAAATGACCCCATTTTGGCTCATTCTCAACACCCGACCCCAATTCGGCTCATGGGCGATAAACCCCCTAAGGTCGCCTTTCTCTTAACCTCATGTAAGTTGACCATTAGCGACTCGACGGGAAAACCACCAAATATTTCGCTCTAGTTCAGAAAAGAATCCCAAAATGGCTCATGAAGAACTCTTAGGATAGGAGAACCATGGTTTCGCTCAACCCCTTGAAAATACCCAACCCCATTTTGGTTCAAGATATACTCTACGGATGAAAAAACCAACATTTCACATAAATATGAAAATGAGTGGAGTCCCTTAACCTAATCTAACCTAACCCACTGAATGAAAGTATTCTAAGCCCCTTAACCTAACCTAACCCAACCTATTGGCTTAAGATATACTGTACGGATGAAAAAAACCTTCTTTCACATAAATATGAGTATGAGTGAAAAAATGCCAAGTCCTTTAACCTAACCTAACCTAACCCACTGAGTGAAAAAATTCTAAGTCCCTTAAGGGGGCCGGCTGGCTAATGCCATTCTTTAAGGACAGGACTTTGATATTCATACCACTTAATAAGGTGACTTGGGACATATCCAAACCGCATATGATTTTCGCCTCTGACCTTTGGTTTTGTGACGCCAGGGTGATTTATCCCAAAAATAACCATTTTTCAAATTCTATCTCCTCCCTTGATATTCAATATTAAGACCTGAGATTACTACCATATATAGACCTGATGTAGACCTCCAATCAAATGAGTTTTTTTTTTCTAAAAGTCATTTTTTTGCTAGATATGAATTTTTCATTATGGTAAAAAAATAAACCCTATAAATTAGGAAAACAAAATTTATAAAAAAAAAAAGACGAAACAAAAATTGGAAAAAAGGGCTTCATTTGATTGTTCTACAATGTCTTTCTGAGTTATATACCAAATTCCAATGTTATAGCTTTAAAACTAAGTGAGAAGATAGATTTTGAAGGTCAATAACTATAGTTTTGAGATACGGGCGTTCAAAGTTTTTCTTCGTATTTTTATAACGACAGTGTTAATAAATAATGATTATTATGAATGTATATTTCTTTTTTGTGTATTAATAAACCAAAACTATTTTATTTATCATAATTTAATCATAAATGATGATCCCTTTGCTCATATATCGTAGATTGGGGCACTGCGTCAGGCAAGACAGGGCACTCCTTCCTACGCAACTCTCTCTCTCTCCTTCACTAACTCGGCTTATTACAGCAAATTTTCTTCTTCTGTATGTTAGCTAGATGTTTTCCTAGTATTTTCCGTTTTGGCATGATGAAATTCTTGCCAAAACAAAAATAAACAAACGTAAATGCAAGAGAATGTCAAGAGGTGAAATTCGAAGTTGTAATCTCATTTTACAAAGACAGTGTTAATAAATCATGATTATTATGAATTTCATATTCCTTTTTGGGTAATAATAAACCAAAACTATGTTATTTATCATAAATTAAGATCCCTTTGCTCAAAGATCGTAGCCTGGGGGACAGTGTGATGTTTGCTTCAGGCAACCCTCCCTCTCTCTCTTCAATAACTACGCTAATATCGCATATATTATGATATTCTGTAATCATATTAGAGCGAATTTTCTTCGTCTTTATGTTAGCGAGATGTTTTCCTTGTCTTTTCCTCATTGGCATGATGAAATTCTTGCCGAAACATAGATAAACATATGTAAAAGCAAGCGAATGTCAGAGGTGAAACTCGAACGTGTAGTCTACTTGAAGTCTGTGCTCGCACTGGATCATGGTTCAACTTGATACTCCCCTCTGCGACCCACGGAATCTCTACAGATGCCATTTCTCACAATTTCTTTGACAATAATTATCAAAATTTACGATAACAGAAGAAATATTGCATTTTCTTGTGCGGATGAATGTTTTAGGTTTATTGAGTTATGTTTACTAATTACCCTGTAACTACGAAAGTAAGAAGAATTTTGACGAAATTTTTCTTATAAATATTCTCAATTGCCATATGAAGCTCCATGAATTTTTTCATGACTTTGCATTTTTTGCCCTATACCCCCATATATAAGGGTTCTGCCCGGCCCCTTTAACCTAACCTAACCCAACCCAACCCAACCTATTGGCTCATGATATACTCTACAGATGAAAAAAAACCCATTTCACATAAATATGAATATGAGCAAAAAGATTCCAAGTCCCTTAACCTAATCTAAACTAAACCAACCTAAAACACCGAGTGAAAAAATTCTAAGTCCCTTAACCTAACCTAAACTAACCCAACCCACGTGAAATACCCAACCCCATTTTGGCTCAAGATATACTCTATGGATGAAAAACCACCATTTTACATAAATATGAGTATGAGGGAAAGAATTCTAAGTCCCTTAACCTAACCCACATGAAATTCTCAACCCCATTTTGGCTCAAGATGTACTCTATTGACGAAAAACCACCATTTCACATAAATATGAATATGAGGGAAAAAATTCTAAGTCCCTTAACCTAACATAGCCTAACTCATATGAGTATACGAAAAATATGAATATGAGGAACAAATTCTAAGTCCCGTAACCTAACCTAACCCACGTGAGTATATAACAAGATATGAATACGAGTAAAATAAATTATAAGTCCCTTAACCGGACTTTCTCCATGACTCACTCAAGTAGGTTACTACCCATCACCAGTATATATTTCTCTCCCTCTCTCCTTTTTTCCCGAAAGTCGCTTCCGAACTTATTGCATGCAGCATTCTCCGACTTGGTTAGTGTTACAACACAGTCGATAACTAGCACGCTGGAACAGAAATTTGAAGCATATCAATTTTGCATTGATATACTATCAGAAGAATATTCGCAAAGGATATATGAAGTATGGGAACAATGCTGATATGTGTGCATAGATTAATCCAGGTGTATTTTACCTTTCACCCCAAAGCTGACAGTTAACCTGGTCAAAACGGAAAGAATAGGATACAGTGTGTGTCATCTATCCTCAGAGTGTCTATCCCCTCCGCTTTAAACATTTTTTATCAGTTATGGCTCTTCTTACTACCTGACTTTCAATCTGAACATTTCGTCCTTTTGGAATATTTGAAATAGTACCTCATTACCCACAGATCACTCCTGTGTAAATGGTGTACTGATAAAACCTCATTCATTCCCCATAGCATATTCCTTATTATTATTCCATAATGACTGGTGCAGTGTACAGAAAATGGAATGCAAAGTCCGCACTTATACAAAATATCCGGTTGTATCTGTCTTTTAACTTCGTAAATGGTACATTCAGAATGATTGCGCAGAAATCTGAAAAATCCTTGCGAATGAAATTCAGGCTCGATAGCGTAACTGTCAAAGAAGATAATCATATTTCTGGGTTACCTTTCCATGTAGAAACATACCCAGTGACCTATACTATTAATACCCGAAGATGACTCTAAAGTGTTAGATATAAAGACTAAAGGTTTATTTCTACTTAACGGTAATATAAATCTTCCTACATCATTTAAGGCGAATATTCCTAAACATCCAATTAACCTGAAGATGACTCTAAAGTGTTAGATGTAAAGATTAAACATTTATTTCTGCTTAACGGTAATATAAATCCTCCCACATCATCTGAGGCGAATATTCCTAAATATCTAATTAATGGCCGTAACATGTCTTTTAAAGACATTTCTAATTCTCTAGTATCCATCCATTTCACCCTCTACATCGCACTGAATTATCCTATCTGAATCGATTGATAAAATACCTTCTGTATCGTCAAAAAACATTACTATGTGTGGCTTTACCACTGGCCCTGCCAATCTAATTGTTATCCTCATACCAGCGGAAATTTCGACCGGTAGCGAATTCTTGGTCGTAAACTAAAACAGAAAATATATCTCCCCCTTTTAAAAGCATTGTAAGTGATCGTTTTCATGCCCGGCCCCGATTGCCTTCTGCGTTTCGTGAGATAATTGCGTTATTCTCCCGGGGAATGTACTCTGAATATTATATGTAATGTTCCCGTTAATAGTGATATGTATATTTACTTAACTCGCAGTGTTTGAAATATAACCCATTCCTGGCATATTCTCCTGAAAAATTCTTCATATCAACCAAGGGGATTAACTTCTTGGGAATACACGTTCCAAACTTCTGATCGATTAATATAGATGATTCATTCGTTCCGATGATATACGTTTTATACTGATAAAGCCTCATTCAAAGCGGACATGGTATTATAGTGCGGGGTAACCCTATTAATCCATAATTTTGCCTTCTCCACGTCCAAATGGTTCAACTCTTCATTTATATCTGTACCCAAAATCCAGCTGTTATTAGCCATCTCTAACCTATTTCTCAAATCCAACGAATCTTGCAAATACGTACTTGTCAATACTCGCTAGACCAAGGAGCAAGGGGAAGTAGGTATGTATACCAATTGATTTAGCAGTCGCCATGACACTCGTTTCCCACCTGGCAGCGTCTTGGAAGGTATTAGCTGTGAATGCTCTAATTTACCAAACGTCCCATTATAATCGTCATTAAAAAAAATCACTCCGTCATAACATAGTCATTGCACTGGGTTTAATTTTTTTAACAGTTTAATATACGATTGATAATGAAATATCGGACAAACTTCCACCAACTTCTCATTCAAAAATATGGATACAGATCTGAAAAGTGTTACTTATTCCATTGACAAATGCTTCCTTACATTTACCAGCTTCTGATTCGGGAACCTTCTTTAACGTCCATTGCACGGTATTCCCATCCTTTTTCTTTAGAGGAATAACCTGTAAATACCTCGAAAACTGATTGATGACTATTAAAAGATCTTTATTACCTTCGTTATAAGGAGCGAGTTTAGACATGTCAGTCAGATCACTGCTAACGACGACACGAGGTTTCGGAGGTACGACCTTTCTTCTATAAGTATAAGAGGGTTGACTCTGTAGGACATTTTTGACATCATCTCTAACCTTCCTCACATCTCTGAATAATGTATTTATACCGCTAAAACTGCCGGGGTATTCAACATTTTCATATATCTTCTTCAATACCCGCAGCTGCTTCTTAGTCACCACTGTTGATAAATAACTTGATATTCGGTTTCACCCATCATATTAGTCCTGAGCTGTAAACTATCAGGTGTGTCAGCTGCGAGGTCAACCAGTAGATAACCGTACTACTGGATATGAGATAATGCCTTCTTATAATCTCAGAGAATTCGCCACCCTTCTGATGTCCGAATAATTGACGGCCCAAAGTTTCAATTTGAACTATGTCTCTGTTCTTCATGAGAATGTAATGGGAGCAGTTGAGACTGATACTTCTACTGAATTTACCCAAATGGAATACATTCTCCATTATGAACATGACGGAGATTGATGAATGCCAACCAGCAGTAAACGCCTCTGTGACATGTTTATTATCACACGCTTCTAGAAAGCCGTATCGAGACAGTCCCAGTCAGTCATCCCTCGATCTATATATTTAAAGAGGTTTAATAATTCTTCACTAACCATGATCTTGTTTCCTATAGGCAAGTACTTCTGTAATGGATGTTAGATTTTGGGTCTAGATCCAGTATATGAGATACCAGATGAAACTAATAGATAATGTATCTGCAGACTCTCCTGATTATAGAATGACCAGTGACAGACATTCTGGAGGGTGGTTTCCCCCTGACAGACACACTGAAAAGGGGGGGTTAATTGGATCTAGATCCAACTTGGGAGATACCAAGTCAAATTTACACTACAATAGCACTGCACATCCTAGAGTACTGTGGTAGTAATGACAGACATTTTAGTGGGTAGTTACCCCCTGACAGACACCCCACAATGAGTGGGGAGGGGGAGGGGGAGAGTATTTGCATCCAACATTGGAGATACCAAGTAAAATTTGTACTACAATAGCACTGCACATCCTTGAGTATACAGTGGTGTATGAATTTCTCTTCATACTCTTTAATTTTTTTTGGCAAATCACACTCTTTCCCGAGTTGCTGCTGTTCTACCCTGCTATGATAATTCCAGACGGATATGCAAACAGATCTATCGCTTTTGCGGAGAAAGGAGTTGCTTGCATCTCAACGGTTCCGATGATGACATTATTCTTACGAAGAGAAAGAATGTTTAAAATAGGGGTAGCAAATATTTTATTTACTTAGACATTACAAACGAATACATTTTTATATACACTGAATAGCCATATCGTAACAGATTTCTTATTTACATAGAACACACAGGTGTGGAGAGAAAGGGTGTAAAAAGTAGTTAGCAAATATTGTATCTCAAAGAAGGTTCTCGAATCTGAAACTTTTGCAGGGGTATCACGTTTGAATACAGATGAAGGTAGGGAATTCTATAACAAGCAGGTGAGGGAATACCTAAACGACAGAAATAGAAAGTTATATAGTGTACATCCGAGAGAAATTAAAGCGGCGATAGCTGAAAGAGTTATCAGGACACTTGAAAGTAAAATATAGTTACTTAACTCACAACAATACAAATAAATACGTTAATGTGCTGCATGACATTGCTACCAGCTATAATAATACGCCACACAGAGGATTAGGAGGTGGGCAGACCTCGAATCGCATTCACGCGTAAGTAGACAGAGAGGATATAAGCCGTCAGTTTTTTCAGGATATATACAGTAAAAAAAAAACGGATCACTGTGGAAAGAACTCGTCAGTTTCATTTTTGAAGGTTGGTAGTATAGGATTGTATTCTTCGGAAAGGGATATACTGTGCAGGACACTTACGATTGATTTAAAAAATAGGGAAAGTTGACGGGAAACAGAATCCTACAGTATATTATTAAGAGGACTTGCAAGGGTGGAGACTTAAAGGACTGTTTTATAAAGAAGGGTTAATCCCCGCTGACCTACCGGAGTTCTACAACTTAAATATTTTAAAAAAGAGGAAGAGATGTAATAGGACGTAGGAGTACCCGAAACAATTAAATTCCTGGTTGAATGAATCTCAGCTTGTTCGGGTATGAGCCATAGCCATCCTAGCAAAAAAACGTTAATATTTCCATCTACTTGCGAGAATAACTAATGAAAGGTTGACAAAAGAAAGAGGGGCAGGAGGAGGAATATCAGAAGTGATCGGTAATAACGTTAGTAATAGTAAAGACGGTGGTAATGGTAATAGAAATAAAGGTGATATGAATGTGAGGAGTGAAACTCGCAAATCGATTCCTCTCAACATTTACAACACGGGAGATTGACGTAAAGTTCCAACGCCGGTTAAATCAGTTATATCTCCTCCTCCTCCAGCTGGTAAAACAAAGAGAGCTATTATACCGTTAAACGGGATTAAGCAACGTATCACTCAGGAACGTGGAAATCCTCCCTTTAGTAATATCATTCCCATATCATTTAATGAGAGCCAATTCCATTACGCCACTGGTACAGTCGAATATCTACGAGACTCGGGAACTGTTCTAGCAAGCGGATCGAAGAACTAATGCAGTAAACATACAGGATTATCAATACTTGATTAACATAGCAGGTATCAAGGAGTGATTGATAAGAAATAATGCATTACAAAAACAACTGAATATCTAACCGGGGCATAAACAAGATGCAGGAAAAATAGGAGGTGTGGTGGGGAGGAATGGACTAGAAGATTGTGTACATAAGATGCATGGGATGAGAGTGCTCACGAAATTAGATTTGGTAAGGAGCTATTACCAGATGCCTCTTGAGGAAGGGAGCAGGCATGTTACAGCTTTTTCGAGTGGTAGCTATCACTATCAATTCAAGCGATTAAGTTTTGGATTGGCTAACGCACCTGCTGCCTTCCAGAGGGCGATGAATGTAGTTTTGGCTGGTTTTGATAGAAGGAAGGTGACTGTGTTTATAGATGACGTTTTGATTGCGATTGAGACTGTTGAGGAGAATGTAGAACTGCTTGACAAGGTTTTAGAATGGTTGGAAGAGGTTAGAGTGAAAGTGAAGCTAGAGAAGTGTATGTGGTTGGCTGGGGAAGTGTAATTTCTTGGTCATAAGGTGAGTGCGAGTGGCATAAGGAAGAGTGAAAAGTTTGTGGAAAAAGTAAGGGAGTTTCCACGTCCCCGGGCCCGGACTGTGCATGAGTTAAAGGGTTTTTTGGGTTTGATCGAGTTCTGGATGAAGTTTGTTAGGGATTGTTCGGGTATAGGGAAGCCATTGACTGAATGGACCGGGAAGAAAAATTTTACTAAGCTGGGGTGGGATGAGTGAATGGTGGGAGCATTTGAGAGATTGAAAGAGGAGGCTGTTAGAGATGATGTCACCTTGGCTTTTCCAGACTATAGTGAAGATGCGAGTAAGCTTGAGTTGTATACTGATGTGAGTAAATTTAGTATGGGAGGATGCTTGGTGCAGATGCAAGAGGTGAATGGGGAGGGACAATTGAGAGTAATTGCGTATGTGAGTAAAGCCTTTGATAAAGCAGAGCTGAAGTATTCGGTTGTTGAGAACGAGCTTGCGGCAATAAGGTTTTGTGTGAAAGCGTTGAAAGTGTTTTTGTATAGGGTAAAATTTGTCATAAGGACGGACCATTGGCTGTTAGTGTATATGATCAAGAAGGAAAGTGTGAATGCTAGGATGATCACGAGGACAATTGAGGATTTTAGTGAGTTTGATTTTAGCTTAGAATATGTACCAGGGAGTAAAAATGTGATTGCTGATACAATGTCTAGGATGCATGGTAAGGGCAATGGTATCGTGAAAAGTGACTGGGATCCGAACATGGTACCTGAGGGGTTAGTTGTAAAAGAGAGGTTTGAAGGGGATGACAGTGTGTGTGTGAATGTTTGTTTTCAGTATTGAAAGACTTGGAAGGTAAGGGTCTGGTTGAAGAGGTACCCGGTATGTTGAATGAGTTGCGAGTGAAGTTGATGAGTGATGTGCAGAGGGAAGTGGCATGTATGGAGGAACAAGGTGGGGAAGAGGAAATGTTGCATAAATTGTTGTCAGCAGTATGAGTTGTTTGGAATAAAAAGTGTTTTTGTATTTTGGATGGGACAGACAGGTTGAGTATCAAGGAAGGGTAAATACAGGTAATGAGCATGGGGTTTTGATGATTCGGTGTGGGGAACATGGTTGTAATTGGTTGGTTACAAAAAGGGACTGTGAAGGGGATTTGAGTCAGAATTGCAGAAATGGATATAACTGAGGATGAATGTGGTGAGGATGATTGTGATGTGGATAACCAGGTAGACCTGGTAGTGAATGTGTGTATGCATGGGACTCAAGGGAAAATGGTGATGTTTGTCAGAATAAATGATAGTGAGTACTATAGTTTGGTTGACACAGGGGCACAATTTTCTTTAGTTAGTAGGTCAGTGGTGAGTGAACTTGAAAGATGCGATTGGGAAGTGAAAAGGCAGTGTACAAGTGTAAGAATACATGGGTTAGGACAAGGAAGTGTTTTACTATAGGAAGAGGTACGGTTAAACGTTAGGTTAGGAGATCTTGAAGTAATACATAAATTTACAGTTATAGGAGAAAACGATACACCAGCTTGGTTTTTGATAGTGATAGATTTTTTGAGGATGTATGATATAGGCATAGATATAGGAAACGGATTACTTAGAAAGGGGGGCAGAAAAATAGTTAGGATTCAAGATAGTAACGTATTCGTAGCGAATTTTGTGGGTATGATTGATATTGCTAGGAGTGAGAATGATTTGTTGAGTGAGGAAGAGATTGAGGAAATGCAAGATAGGTGCCTGGAGATAAGTATGTTATGACAATGTGTTTTGGGAGGAGTGCGTGTGGAAGATTGGCCAAGTGGGTTGGATGTATATAAGAGGGTTGCTAAACGGTTTGTGGTATGTAAAAACAGTGTACTTTTTGCATCGGGAAGGCGTGTATGACAGGGAAGTGTATGTGCCAGTGTTTTATGTTGAGTCAGCTGCGAGTATGTGTTTGTCGGTGCATGATCGGTTTGAGCATATGGGGAAAAATAAGTTGTGGGAATACATGAGCAAGATTGTATGCCCCTGGGTTGAATAAGATTTGTATGGATGTAGCCGTCACATGTGAAGACTGTCAGAGGGGAGAGTATCAGTGTGTGCATATGAGTCTGCCTGTGTTGCGATTGCCGATGAAAGAGCCATTTGAAGTGCTTGGATTGATTGTGTTTCTTTGCCTAGGACTGCGAGAGGACACATGGGGAGGATTGTGGTGGTGGATCACATGAGTAAATTTGCCTATGTGGTTCCCAACAAAGATGAGAGGAGTGAAACTGCTGTGCAAATGGTGGGTCAAGTGATGTTGCCTATGTGTGTGTGTGTAAGCCGGCAAAAGTGTTGAGTGACAATAGACCTGAGTTTGTGGGATGAGAATTTGAAGAAATGTTGAAGGAATGGGGTATTGTGCATGTGTATTCTACTCCGTATATGCCCAGTGCAAATGGTTTGGCTGAAATCTCTGTTAGAACGATGACTGAGATTTTGAAAATGATGAATAAAGGCGACAATGATTGAGATATGTATGTAGGACGTGCAGTGTGGGTATATAACGCCACACTGCAGAAGAGTATTGGTATGTCTCCTTGTAAATATGTGTTGAGTTTTGTATGGATTGTTAGGCCACGGTTGGGTCTGTCAGAGAGTGATCGGGATTTGTGAAAGAAAGCGAGTGAAAGGTTTGAAAGTTTTAAGATTGGAGATAAAGTGTTGAAAGAAGTGGTTGAGATAGGAAGAATGAATGTGAATAAACTAAGGGAGAAATTTGAAGGGCCTTTTGAGATTTTGGAAGTGGGACCGAGTGGATTGAGTTATGTTTTGGGGAAATTGCGAGTAGGTGGGGGGATGGATGAGGTTAGGGCACACCATAACCAGCTCTGTAAGTGGAGGGAAGTACCACAGTATGTTTGGGAGAATGCGATGAGTGAATGGTTGAGAGTGGATAAGTGTGAGCCGAGTGTCAGTGAACAAATGGGTCTGGGAGATCGACAGTTAGTGTTGGTTGAGTATGGAAGAAAGCGGAAGAGTGTAGAGAAAGGAAGGAGAAGGGAGAAGCATGAACGGCATGGTAAGGGAGTAGTGGTAGGGTGCAAATGGTTGATAAAGCGAGTAATATGGATGACTTTGAGAGAATGAATGATAGTTATAGTGTATGTGGGTTTGAGTTAACAGGGATAAGTGAGACCTCAGTGGGAAGGAAACTGAGTAGTAAGGAGGTAGTTGATAGGATGGATAAGTCTTTGCAAGAGTTTGATAGAAGTATGGATGAACTGAGATGTTGGGACCAGAGCTAAAAGATGTCGATGAAGTAGCGAATGAGATTTGGGAGGATAGTAGTGAGGGAGATAATGGGAGTTTGAATGAAAGTGGTTTAGAAGAAGTGAATGGCGATATAACTGACAGAATGTATGAGGATCCTTAAACAAGATCCAGGGGGCCTGCATCTGAGCATCCTTGGGTGTTACGAAAGGCAATTTAGTGTGGGTGTTGCGAGTGTAAGGAGACGTTGTCAAATGTGCCAGGGGAGTAATATGGAGGAGTGATAATGGTAGTTTATGTTTGACAACGTCTCCGAAGGTTGCGTGAAAGAGTGAGAGAGAGAAATTGGTGGAGGAATAAATGGAAGAGGTTTAATGGCGGTCGTAAGCGTGTGTCTGTTGTGGCACTCGCTGTGTATATCGGTGGTAAGCGTTGGTTACGAGTGTTGGGAGAAGTGAGAATGTCTGGGAGGAGAGCTGGTGCTGGTTAGAGAGTTTTGGTAGCAGTATTATTGGTGGTCAGTTATTTTGCGGTTCTTGAAGCTGTTGGTTAAATTATTGTTGGTATTGTATGTTTGAAGGTTGTTGTGCCTGTGTTGTTGAGCTATTTGAGCTTGTTTTGCTTGTGAGTTCAGTTGGGTTGTAGATGAGTTGTTGGAGTTGTGAGTTGTTGAGTGTTGTTGTTATGGTTCCTTGATGTTGTAGGCGGTGTGTTGACTTGTCGTGTTATTGGTTTTTGGTGCTGATAGTGATTGTTTGTGTAGTGGTCTTTTGTTGTATGGTTATTGAATTGCGTGTGGTTGTTGTCTTTGTTTGGTTGTTTGTGTGTTGTATTACGACGGCTGGCGGACAGAGGAGCAGCTCCTCACCCTGAGTCTGAGGTGAGTACATATGCTTGTGGTTTGCGAGTTTTTTTGCTTTTTAGCTTGTGTAATCCAACAATTTTATTTTAAAAATAAACTTATTTACGCTCAAAAAACATTTCCTCACACATTATTTACAAGTTATCTTCACATGAGAAAGCCACAGTGAACATTTAACATGACAATTAGACGGACGAATGTGGCACGTGGCTATTGCAAATTTTATGTCCATGAGGTGGACCAACAAATCAAAATATCAAGATCTGATACAAAACATATAATCGGATTGCCCTCTTTATGTTTGTTAATATAAACCCTAAATATGCTTCATTATTCAGAGGATGTGGGGGATAAACTTACACTATAGCATGACAAATTAAGTAACAAAGTAATGACTCTGGCTGTGTGGAGAGGAGAAGACGATCCGTCTTACTTGTCACTCTGGTTGGTACCTGGGAAAGGAATGCTTGCTGTGGGCTGTTACCCTCGAGCAAAACTTTGTGACGTCATGGCATAACAATTCTAGAACAATCGACACATGACTCTATTGCGTATTATCTTTATTCATTGAGTACAAGATTTAGCAATTTGTTTTAAGGTAGATGTCGAACTCTAGTTTCACATTATGCGCTACAATTCAAGTTGGCTCGAGGGATTCTCCCATAGGCGACGCTTTTCGCTAAGCACGCTTCCTTTGTTTTTATCTTATATACATGGTTAATTTTGCATTGCAGTTTTATACGAAATATAAATCTCATGACAGGTTTATTCACTTTCCTCCTATACACAGTTTCGTAAGGATTCGCTACATTTTTCATTTATCCATGACAGAAGCCACGTAGTCGCCTGCACTCGTCATTGATTCTTCTTCTTACTCAAATTAACCCGGCGTGACAGCAGGTTTGTCATTAAAAGGGGGATCCGTCCCTTTTCACGACACCATCTTTAGTCCAATAGTGAGTTGGTCAGGCATAGCCATATTTCGTCCATTAGTCACCATGCATGTCTCATAGGTCACTAAGATCTCACCACAGTCAGAAAACTCATTCACGGGATTCTAGGAAACGGCTGATATATTAGTGGGTTCTAACCCTACAGATCGTGTAGTAGTTATGGATGATGAGTTGCCCATGTGATTGAAAACCATGTGGTGGTGAAGAGGCGATGCTTATTGGTAGTCACATGTGGAGCAAGATTCAGATAAATTTAAAGCCTTTACATCACGAATTGACTGCAGATAATAGGTTTTTCAGTGCCAATGCTAATGCTAGTAGTTATAATGTTTTGATTACATATCTATTTTAGCTAAAAGGAAGGTCATTCAGGGAGGCAACATCACTTAAAAAGGCTTTGATGATGCATAGAGAGGAATTGCAGTATGAAATTTATGTAATAAATTGGAATAAGAAAGATTAAACTTTATGGAATTGTTTTTGGTATTGTGGTGTCATTATCACATTTGGATTGCCTTCTCTGGAAGTTGACATGAAATTTGGGATGTGTGCAGGTGGTCCGGGACCCGGGGGGTTGGGGGCGGGGTGAGTGTGTCAGGTGTCACCAAGAATCTCGTTAACCTTGCTTCTTTCTTCGGCTCCTTCGAGTCTTTGTGGGTTGCTGGCGCTGCTACGTTGTGAGGGGTGGCTGTGGGAGCCTTGGAGGAGCAGGGAGTCGTCTTATAGGCACCGGTACAGCAGCGCACTGGGGCTTTTAACCACTCAACCATTCTCAGGAACAAAAATGTTAATGGTTGATAAAATTAAACATATAACATATATTTACTGAATTTGTACTTCCAAAAAATCAGTGTTTACACACTAAAAGACCTGCTGTAGTACAGCAAAGATTAATCAACACAAAAGTTTGAAAAACACGAGCCTTGAAAAACAAAACATTTTAACACAAATATTATCTAATGTAAACCATACAGATGGAAATAACGAAGTCTGAAATTGCAATGAGTTATTTATTATTACTTAATTTTTTATACTTAATCCAAACTCCCTCCTGCGTTATTCATACTGTAAGGCAAGAACTAGCTTGTCCAATTACATATCACAAAACTATCAATATCTGGTTATTAGCACCGCATCATAAATTCGTAAGTTTCTATAACTGCTACATGCTTACCCTACAGATTCAGTCTCTAATAACTAGTGACATATAAATTGTGGCTATTAAATGTACTTCACATTTACGTTATGTAGTGCGTGAGAGATGGCAGAGGTGACTTCGATACTACATCAGGGCATCAATCTGTTGATAGTGCCACGTGCGATTTAAGATTTCAAGAAGAAAGCGGGGGTTGCAATGGGTGCAACAGAGATGTCAGGATTTATTTTGAGTCGATTGGTAAAAATTTTCATTAATTAAAAACAAAATTACAACTATGTGAAAATAAGTTACATCTCTATATGTGGATAATTGCTAATAGGAGAGTGGGGGGGGGGGGGCCTTGTTTATTGGAAAAGAGGAGCGTAAACGTAATGGAAAAGGGGGAGAAATGTGAAAATGAGAAGTGTTTGACTCTAAACGATCCTTAGTGAATTCTATTCAAATTCTGTAGTTCCCATATAGGAAAAAAAAACTGTAGCATATAGTTATCATCCCAAATTAACGTGTTTCATAAAATTAAATGCTTATCACAGGTAAAGAAGGAATACTGAACTGTGGTTCACGCTTGCCAATTACTTAGTTAATTATGTCACACTAGCTTAATGTACAATGCAGAGAGGATCTAGATAAACTTCCACAATTTTAATCCTATGAAAATATATTTGATTTACTTACAGTAGGTAGAAAAGTAAGTATTGCGAGGTTAGTTGTCAAATTATTTTACTTGGAAAACCTTAAAAAATGGTGTCCTGATTATTTACATAGAAATCATGAGTTCTTTCTTGGATATAGGTATAAAAAATATCTTATTTTTAAAACTGTCAGCCCCCTCACACACACAAACGCAAAAGAACTGATGTCATGTTGAGCATTAAAGAGAGAGATACCATGAATAATTTGGTGATCGTTGTGTTTCATACATTTTACCTGCTAACCAGCTTGAAAACACATATTTCTAATAACAGTATTTCATACGAGTTAACTAAATACCAGCCACAGCTGTTATGGGGAATTAAATGTTTTCGAAGTTATCTTTGTTTTGGTTAGTCAGCTGATTCTTCCGTCCAAATCTGTTGAAATGACGTTACTTTAGTTTATCGCATAGTATATATTTTTAAAGTTTAATATTACAATTAAAATATACGTATGTGATTTAAGCGTTCATTCTTGTATATAGATGCTGTCTGGTGTTAAATGGTAATTCTTATGCATTTCCTAATTGAGATCTAAGCCTGAGAGTGCGAACGAACATTAATGTGCGACGCAGACCTTAGAAATGTTTCCACTTTACAAAAAGTGTACTGGGAGTTATTTAAAATAACGTTGCTTTGTCGAAATACCTTATATATTTAGTTACGAAATGCAAATTTTAAGAATTAAAAGCTGAACATTGTAATTTTCGATAACTGGAAAGAAATTACATTCAAGACTTGCTATCCCAATGAGTCTACGTAAAATTTATTTCATAACCGAATACTTATATATACAATTCTTTCAAATGAATAAGATTTCGGAGATGGATTAATTAAGTGTTGAAAGCGACCCTTTGTGGAGTATGGTCGTTAATAAGGACTCAAATTGCGTCCTTTAGATATCCCTAATTACTTGCGGTAGATAATT
>NC_087200.1:161863974-161888788 GCF_015104395.2 Macrobrachium nipponense
GCGGTAGATAATTCATCGCAGATTTTTGGTCGCATAGCTTGCTGCAACTTTCGAAGTGCGTCAATTTTAATTGCCAGTGGCGGAAAGTCATTGCACTCTTGACATAGGAATATTTGTTGACACATCGAAATCGCTCATGCAGATTATAAATAACAGCATGGCAGTGAGAGAGAAAGTTCACAGTTTACGGTTTAACCAAGATCATGGTAAGTGTTAAGTTAGGTGAATGGGTTTACGTCTAGCCAGGTGTACCCTGGTACCTAAGGTGCTATGTAGGTAGCTAGCCGTCTTAAATTTTTACAAAACGGCCCAGTCTCTACCGAATTGACATCTAACGGTGTTAGAACCATAGGCATGCTTTAACCTTGCCAGAAATACCTAAGCACTCCCAAGTCCCAACTAAACTGAAGTCAGGGGCACCTTAACCATTTACCTAGGTACTAGGCTAGCTATACCTAGTAGGTAGCTAGTAGCTAAGGTAGCTACTACAGGGTAGTATAATATAGGTACTACCTACTATATAGGGTAAAAAACTGCATGGTACAGGGGTGGACCATGTACGATCAATGCGTACAACCCCAAGAAAAGTACATTAGGTATAACGTGTCCCTGGTGACACCGGAGGAGAGGTCTTTAGCTCTGTTTCTCCCCAACAACAACAAGTCGTCTGATGCCCATCTCCGATGTCAGGACGCGTACAATGTACTTTTCTTGGGTTGTACACATTGATCGTACATGGTCCACCCCTGTACCATGCGGTTTTTTACCCTTCTATAGGTATACCTAGGTAGCTTAGGCTACGTAGCCTAACCCAGATTTGTACAGCATACTAGTTTTACATACTGAATCTTTGGTTGTGTGGGTTTACATTTAGTAGGTAGGTACGATTTGCTGACACAATACCTACTACCTATAGTAGCTAGTAGGCTATCAAGTTTGCCTAGGTGTATTTTGACAAAAATCTGTGTTTAACACAGTCAAACGGTTCCCTGTCCGCATCCATAATTTAGCCTACAACTTGCCTATGACTTAAAATATTAGGCTAGGTATGACATTACTAGGTGTTGCAGTGATTTTTCTGTGCACTTGCCTTTAGAATAGGTAGTAGTGGTAAAATTTGATTGAGACATTGTCACATACTAGTATATTGGACTTCAAAATATAATTTGTTCATGAAACTTACCTGTCAGATATATATATAGGGGAAAAACCAGCGACTACCAACCCTTATCACGGTTTTCAGGTCTTATTCACTTGATATTTAAATGGTGAAACAAGAATACAATTACAACTCCAAGCATACCATTCAAAAGATTGAAGTTTCGTCAACATAATGTGATATATGAAAGCCCCATACGAACTAAAATAAGCATGTGACGCTCTTCGTAAAATATGTTTTCAAGGCAGTTTTGAAATCCAATATGGCGGCTACCGTGGGATGTACAGGTTTTGATCAGTGACGAAAATCATCTTTCCCAGCCTTCCCAGCAATCATTTGAACAATGTTAGCGTATGTATGTAACGTTTATTGATCTTACTCAAGATTGCAGTTGTAATCAGCACAATAAAACAACATTTTGTTGCCTATATTACTGAAAGTATGAAACTTTTTATTCCCGGGGTCATGGTTTGAACTGAATTCATTCTTACCTTGTAATCGGTGGTTTTTATTTATCCTTACTGCCATCACAACTGAAACTCCACAGTGCTTATTTGATTGTTATTATACACATTTTGGTCTCAGTTCACTCCACATTGCACTTTAAACCAGTTGCTGTTCCTGGTTCCTAAGCGCGCGCGCCACAAACACAGTTACGAACAGCAGACGACGAAACTGCAAAGTTTTATTCCCTAAATTGTTTACTTTACTCGTTATTTAGTTCAAATTTACTTTGTTATTTAAAAATTTTAATTTAATTCATGTATATTATCCCTTTTTTGCAACCAAATTACCCCGAAAAATTACAGATATTTCTAAAGTAGATACAATCAAATGTTTCTAACGTTTTCGTACATCTGGCTGCCGAAAACCATAGAGGAACGACTACGGATAAGTGAATTATATACATATTTTTTTGTTTTTGTTTTTGCTAGCACTTTTCATTGATTTCAGAGTATATTAGTATTTGAATTTCTTTAATAACCGTATGCCAGAAATAAATGTAACCTTTAATGTTTGCATGCTTTAATGTTTGCATGCTAAGAATGACAAAATCATCGTTGCCACATTAGTGGAGGCTTCACACATACGCCGTTTCATTATTATAAACTGTTTCCATGAATTCTAGTTGTCATAGTAATGCAGTAATGTATAAAATTGCTTTTAATATTTATGTATATATACTTCCATTTCATACAATCAACTTACCTGGCAGATATATACATAGCTAAGACTCCGTCGTCCTCGACAGAAATTCAAATTTCGCGCCACTCGCTACAGGTAGGTCAGGTGTGATCTACCGGCCTGCCCTGGGCGCAGGACTAGGAACCATTCCCGTTTTCTATCATATATTTTCTGTCGCGGTGGTATCAACATCGTTGCTGCCTCCTCTTGACTGGAATTCGCTTTTCTAAGCAATTGATCATCTTATTGTGGACTTTTGGTGACGTACCTGGATCGTTGTTTGGCATTCGCTACCGTGGACCTGGATTTGGACTTGCTTTTTGATTTTTCTTCAGAATGTCTGATTCAAGTGTTTGTGTGAGAATGTGTGTGAATGTAGGCTGCAAGGTGAGGATACCGAAAGCTTCGGTTGATCCTCACACTGTATGTCGCAAATGTAGGGGTTTTGATTGTTCTATTTCTAACACCTGTCATGAGTGTGAGAGGTTGAATGTTGAGGAATGGAAGAATCTAACTTCTTACTTGAAGAAGTTAGAAAGGGATAGAGTTCAGAAGGGCTGCATCTAAGATGGGGGGTAGTAGTACAAGGCCTATTGAGCCTTTGGATAATTCTAACTCTTCTCTTAATTGATGATTCTGTATCAGGACCCTCACTGGCCGTACATTCAGATTCGGCATCGGAAATTGCTGATCTGAAGGCTACGCTTCACAGGATGAGATCAAAAATGGCTACCATGAAAGGTAAGGACTGTGAAAGTGATTTTAGTGAAGTGAGTGTCCCCAGTGTTGTGGAGGGGGCGTCTGACCGTCTCTGCGACGCTCCCAGGCCTAGACCTCTTCCAAGCTCCAAGCCCAGAGGAGAAGGAAAGTCGAAAGCCGTACGGAGGTTGTGGAGAATTACCCCCGGTCAGGCGTCCCTCAGCAGGTGCTGTATATAGACAGCCTGCGCAGGACCGCTATCGAAAAAAAAGCGTCCTCAGAGAGTGCTTCTCTTCGTCCGCTTCTCCCTCTCCTAAACGAGGGTGGAAGGATTCGGACTTGTCCAGGCCCCTGAAAAGGCACTGGAGAGATCCTGTTTTGGATTCAAGCCCAGAACGCTTTTCGGAAGAAGCGCCTCCTTCTATCAAGAAGGCGAAGAGGGTTTTGCCTTCCCATGATGGGGGCAACACGCCTTCGAGGTCCTCCCTCTCCCGTTCAAGAAGACGCAGGAGAAGCGTCCAAGAGGATCATTTTTGGCGGTGCAGGAAACAGCTGTCCGCCTTAGTAGGAGTCCTTTCGAAGGATCCTCCTCGTAAGAAAGACGTCAGACTGCCGGTCAAAGAAAGACTCGTCTTCCTTCTCCACCAGGAGTGAGGCTCCTGTGAGACGTGAGTCTTTTGAGAACTCAGATAGAGACTCGTGGGAAGATTTTGATTCGCCAGGCAAGCGCGTCGCGCCAGCAAGCGCGAGGCCGTCCTACAGACGAGAAGCGTCCTCTAAGGTTAAAGAGTCAGACAAGCGAGAAACGCATTACAGACCAGAGGATTCTCCCAGATGGGATACGTCTGCCAGATCAGCAACTTCAGCCGAGCGCGAGGATATTAACCAGGCGTGAGCATTCAGCCAAGCGTGAGGCTCCAGACAAGCATCTGTCACGCAAGGATGTGGCACTAGGAAGACGCGAAACTTCAACAAGGCACGAAGCGTCAGTCAGGCGCGAGACTTTGGAGAGGCGCGAGGCACCAGTCAGGCGCGAGGCGCCAGCCAAGCGCGAAAGAGTCAGTCAGGCGCGAGACGCCAGCCAAGCGCGAGGAATCCTGCAGGGCGACGAGGCCGCCAGCAAGCGCGAGGAATCAGCCAGGCGCGAGGCGCCAGCCAAGCGCGAGGAGCCAGCCAAGTACGAAGAGCCAGTCAAGCATAGGAGCTCTATACACTCTCTTAGCCTCTCTCCTATTAGGAGTTTGTCTCCAGTAGAGAGAGTGGTTGGACAGGAAGACCCGGAACGGGAAGTGGCCTCTCTTACTGATCCGATTATGGAAGAGGAATCAGAGGACGAGTCTCACGGTAAAGAAGGACTGTCGAACTACAAAGTTTTTGACAGCTCTCCTTCTCCAGGAATACGAGATGCATTGATCCCTGCCGCTCCTCCTTCGCCTCGTTCACTGTTTTCATGCTCGAAGACTCCGAAATCGTCGGCTTTTCTTGAAGATGAGACCGACGATTTCTATGAAGAGAGCTCTGCAATCGCTGGATAACTGGATGCTAAACTAAGAAAGAGCTAGTTAGGACAGTCTTTTGCATGCCTCCCCCTAGACTTACGGGCAAGAGAGGGATTTGGTACCAGACTGGGGAGAATATGGGTCCTCACTCTCCCAGCTTCAGCTGAAGCTGACTTTTCCAGTCTGGTAGACGCATCCAGGAGACATAAGCCTTCACACGGCTAAGATTACTTTGGGACTTTCAGAGTTGGATCATCTCCTCAAGGGACTATTTCACATTCTAGAAGTCTTTAACTTTCTAGATTGGTCCTTGGGGTGATGTCCAAGAAGGCTCATGCCCCTGAAGGGCTAGAACCGGATGTACTCCTGGCAATTTTGTCATGTATTGACAAGGTGTGCAAGACGGCTCAGGGGAAGTTTCTTCCATTATTTGGAGCAGGTCTCTTGAAGAAGAGATCTGTGTTTAGCGCTTTCTTGACGAAAGCAGTGTCGCATTCACAAAGAGCAGCTTTGTTATTCGCCCCTAGATCTGATTTTCTTTTCCCGTCACAGTTGGTGAAGGGATATTTCCCGATCTCTGACGGAGAAAGCGACTCAGGATCTTCTCCTGCAATCGTCCAGGAAGAAGAGACCAGTGATGGTGGGAGAAAAAGAAAGTGGCGTCTACTCCTGTTCGGCCTTTCGAGTGGTGGCCCTCCCACTAGAGTTTCCGCTAAAAGGAAAACGACCGAGAAGAGAGTCGAGCCTCGTTACGCCCCTTTAAAAGGGGAAAGTGAAGTGGCGCTCCTCCAAACACCAGTAGGTGCAGGCTCCGGGGATTTGCGGAGGCCTGGACTCACATCGACACAGACCCTTGGTCGATGTCGGTTCTTTCAGAAGGGATATCATCATCCTTTCCTGGACAATTCCTCCCCTGACGGTCAAACTCCGAGGGAATTGTCCGCCGATTACAAGGACCCTGTGTTGAAAGATACTCTTCAACAAATGGTGGATCAGATGTGGGACAAGAGAGCTATAGAACTTGTGCTGGATCAAAGCTCCCCGGGGTTTTACAATCGTCTTTTCTTGGTTGCGAAAGCCTCGGGGGGATGGAGACCAGTTCTGGATGTCAGCGCTCTGAACAAGTTTGTTCAAAAACAGAAGTTCGCCATGGAAACCTCTGCTTCAGTCCTGGCGGCTCTTCGCCAGGGGGATTGGATGGTGTCTCTGGATCTCCAGGATCGCCTATTTTCACGTCCGATCCATCTCTTCCGTCGAAGAAGTACCTCCGTTTCATGACGGGGGGAAGGATCTTCCAATTCAGAGCCTTGTGCTTCGGCCTGTCGACGGCGCCTCAGGTTTTCACGAACCTTTTGAAAAATGTGGCGAGATACCTTCACCTGAAGGAATCAGTATATCTCTATACCTAGACGACTGACTTATCAGAGCAAAGTCAGAGGAACAGTGTTTGGAGGACCTGACTGTGACACTAAAAACCTAATAAAGACTTTAGGATTACTCGTGAACCTCGAGAAGTCCCAACTGATCCCAGCCAGAACTTGGTCTATCTGGGGATTCGGATGGATTCTCGGGGTCTTTTCGAGTATTCCTTCTCAAGAGAGACTAGCGAGAGGTTTAGAAAAAGTCTCTCTCTTCCTAAGGAAGGAACGGACTTCGGCGAGGAATGGTTGAGCCCTGTTAGGGACCCTTTCCTCGTTCGAGCAGTTCTTTCATCTAGGAAGACTTCATCTCCGTCCTCTTCAGTTCTTCCTCAGAAGTTCGTGGAACATGAAGACAGGACTCCTCTCGGACTTCTTTCCCATTCCAGATCTGATAAAACGACATCTAGAATGGTGGTTACTCCCACTGAGGGAAAACAAAGGTACTTCCCTGGAAATACAGAGCCCAAACCTTGTATTGTTTTCCGACGCGTCGGAAAAAGGTTGGGGAGCAACTTTGGGAAAGAGAGAAGTGTCAGGCAACTTGGAATGCTCTTCAAGTGTCCTCGGCACATAAACTGCAAAGAACTGCTAGCTGTACACCTAGCTCTAAAGAGCTTCGAACCGCTAGTATGCAACAAAATAGTACAAGTGAATGCGGACAATACAACCGCTCATGGCATACATTCGGAAGCAAGGAGGGTACTCACTCGTATGCCCTTTACGAACTCACAAGAGAACTGCTGTGTGACATCCCAAAGGAAACATCTCGCTCTTGACGAGGTTCGTTCAGGGAGTAAGGAACGTACGAGCGGACAGGCTGAGCAGGAGGAACCAGGTCCGTCATACCGAGTGGACCCTCCCACTCAGAAGTTTGCCTCAAGCTCTGGTCTCTTTGGGGAACTCCTCATGTCGACCTTGCACACGTTCCTCTCGAGGAGACTGGAAGTCTTCTGTTCAGTAGTAGAAGATCCCAGAGCTCTAGCAGTAGACGCCTTCCTACTAGATTGGTCTCAGGTAGACGTTTACGCATTCCCCCCATTCAAGATTCTAGGACAAGTACTCAGGAAGTTTGTGACTTCAAAGGGGACAAGAATGACCCTGATAGCCCCCTTTTGGCCAGCTCAAGAATGGTTTCCAGAGGTACTGGAGTGGATAGTAGACTTCCCCAGATCCCTTCCACAAAGGAGGGATCTTCTCAGACAGCCACACTTCGAGAGGTTTCATCAAAACCTCCCGCTCTCGCTCTGACTGCCTTTCGACTATCGAAAGACTTGTCAGAGCGAGAGGCTTTTCTAGTAAAGCAGCAAGCTCGATCGCTAGAGCCCAGAGGAACTTCCACTATCCGGGTTTACCAATCCAAGTGGGAAGTTTTTAGAAGGTGGTGTAAGTCAAAGAAGTTGTCTCCTCCAGTACCTCTGTAAACAGAAATAGCTGATTTTCTGTTATTTCTGAGGGAAGAATCGCAGCTCTCCGTAGCCACGATAAAGGGCTATAGAAGTATGCTATCGGCCGTCTTTAGGAATAGAGGCCTAGATTTGGGAAACAATAAGGATCTGCATGATCTGATTAGGTCGTTTGAGACCAAGAAGTCTAGAATGACTTCTCCCCCTAACTGGAATCTAGACGAGTGCTGAAGTTCTTAGCTTCAGAGAGATTTGAAACCCCTACATTTGGCCTCGTTTTCGTGATATAACGAGAAAATGTTTATTCCTTTTGTCACTGGCAACGGCAAAAAGGGTTAGCGAACTGCACGCCTAGTGACAAAGTCGGGTTCAATATAGATTCAGCCATCTGTTCCTTCAAGGAATTATTCTTAGCGAAGAATGAAAATCCTTCGAACCCCTGGCGAGAAACTTCGAAGTAAAAGGATTATCGGGTCTCGTCGGCAGGGAACGGAGAGGTCTCTTTGCCAGTAAGGGCATTAAAGTTTTACTTAAAGAAAAAGGAACAGTTGGGAGGTTCTAGACAAGGCCTGTGGTGCTCAGTGAAGGATCCATCAAGACCTATGTCTAAGAATGCATTAGCCTTTTTTGTCAGGAACGTAATTATGGACGCTCATAAGGCTTGCACGGACGATTCCTTAAAACTCCTGAGAGTAAGAGCTCATGAAGTGAGAGCAGTGGCAACGTCTCTCTCTTTTCAGAGAAATATGTCGCTGAAGAATATCTTGGAAGCGACATATTGGAGATGTAATTCTGTGTTTTTGCGGCTCACTATTTGAAGGACGTGCGTGTGACCTATGAAAAATGTTTTTCATTAGGTCCTTTTGTGTCTGCGGGCACAATCCTGGGTACAGGAGCTTACAACAATCCTTAAATATAAGATATGTTCTAGACTTTCTGCTGAACAAGTGCAGTTGTCGCACAAGCGGCCAGTCACTTCAGTTCAGTAAGGAACTCTTGTGATATCTTGTAATAGAAAAATTTTTTTTTTTTTTTTTAAATTATTGTGTGCTTGTGCATTGTGGTTTGAGTTACGGTTGTTGCGAAGAGTTGGGGATAACTCTGAGCAATTTTTAATACTAACATGGTGGTTAGGATCAGGTGGTCGGGATTGATTGTTTGCTCCTTAATAAGGTGTGTTGTCATGTAAGTGGATCAGACCCATGACAAAGTCCTTTCAGGCTCTGCCGAGTAAGTGGATAAGACCCCTTCGGCAGACCCACAAGAATTCTTGGCCATAGATCACATATCTCGCTAAGTTTCTTGAGGTGATGCAGACTACGGGGGGGAAAACAAAACACCCACGAAGTCTACCACCTATCAGGTAGGAAACCAATTGGTTTTTAATTTATACCTACAACAGATGTTGTTTACCTGTCTATTCTAGTAGTAGCTGTCTCTTACCCTCCACCGAAGGGTGCCAATCAGCTATGTATATATCTGACAGGTAAGTTGATTGTATGAAAATGATATTGTTATAATACAATAAAGTTTCATACATACTTACCTGGCAGATATATACGATTAGGGCCCACCCAGCCTCCCCGCAAGGAGAGGTGGAAGAGAAAATATATGAGTAGAAAAACGGAATGGTTCCTAGTCCTGCCGCCCAGGGCAGGCGGGGCCCCCCGGTAGATCACCTGACCTACCTGTAGCGAGTGGCGCGAAATTTGAATTTCTGTCGAGGACGACGGAGTCTTAGCTATGTATATATCTGCCAGGTAAGTATGTATGAAACTTTATTGTATTATAACAATATCATATTTCAACGTTTTGTGTGTAGTCTTATACCCAGTTTGGAGGGTCAACACATACCGAATGGCATCAGAGAGAGAGAGAGAGAGAGAGAGAGAAAGGAAGGCGAAGGAACGAAGAAGGAAAGGGGTGGCGGTGGAGGGGGTGGGGAGAGGGTAGGTGGAGCTTTATACGCGTGTTCGTATCCATTTCTGCAAAATGGAGTTTTTGTCTCTTGGTACAAGGACAAGTGTCGTTATTCTTTACGATTAGTGATTCACGATACTCTTATAAATTATGGCACTGGGTGTAATGCACTATAGCGAAATCTCGTTCTGATACGAGTGTTCGTTACAGAAATAGGTATTGCCCAAAAACGTGCTTGCACTGTCTCTGAAACCCATAGTAGGTATGCTGCTTAGTGTCAATCAAGTTTTTTGTAATCAAGTATTTTTTTACAGCTAGCTATTGAATAAATTTGTATTTTTCTCAATCAAAACATATGCCCCTCAATGGTTACTAACTTTCCTCTTTTAACGACTTTCTGGTCATTGCAAATTCGGCCCCATAATTTCTTATGGTGCGAAAACAGAGGCGCAGGGACCGAAAAACGATTGCGTCACACTACGGCGATAATCCGGCAGTAAAACATCTTCATATATCCAAAAAGTAAATAATAAAGATATATATGCGCATTACGATTACAGTATACCAATTGCATGAAAAGCTGATAATCTGCATGAATAACTGGTAAACTGTTATGCAAGAAAGTTGAGTAAAGCAATTATTTACAATAGGTACGAAAAGTCAAGATGTCGTGACGTCATAGTACAGGACTTAAAAGAACGTTCTAATTCAAAAAAATAATTACTTAAATTTGAGTCAGAATAGATTATTTTTCAATAACGAATATTTGTTCGATACGTAATACAAACCCTCGGTCCTTTAACAATAGGAAGGTAACTAGCGGCAGCTGGGACGGTCGTAAGCTTCGAACAAGGGGAGAGATGGTAGTTAACTGCTTTGTCCGATCGTGCGCGCGCCGCGCGCCGAGACGGGAGGAGGTGAAGAATCACTTTTGCTTTCGGCCGCGGGTGTGAAGGACGTCGTCATCGCTCTCTGCCCGCTTCATCGTCGTATGCTTTGTTTATATTGGGTTTTCTACTAATGGTTTGTTTGACTTGAAAATGAAACTGTAAGTACACTGTTTTCATTTTCATTACTTAATTATGAATCAACATGGAGCTATCGCCGTAGAGACGGCGATTTCCGCTCTTTTCATTGAATTGAACCCTTGAATTGTGTCTCGGTGCCGAGGGCGGGGCGCACTCGCGCCGAGTCATGTATTTTGGGCGAAAGTGTGTAATTGAAAGATGTAAGTACTCTTTTCATTATAATTTTTGCCCTGTGCGTTCGTTGCCGAGAGCTTGATTGCACTCGGCAAGAGCCTCTTATTTTGTATGAATAGAATGCAATGAAAGTGGATTCGCAATGCAGTTTTCTTTTCATTTTCAATTATTAATTGCATCAAATTTAATTTTGGATCAATTTCCGCTCTTACCCGGGAATTAATCCTTACGATTTATTGCTGTGAAAGTGAAAATAGCAAGTGCAGTATTGTTCATTTTCATATATATTTATGTTAGCATCATATTATTATGGATCAAGTTCCGCTCTTACCGGGAATTGATTTTTCCCCCTTAAGTTCTATGAAGTGAATCGCAAGTGCAGTATTCTGTTTCATTTTCATATTACTTTTCACGCTGTGCGGGGGTAGGGGAAGCGAAGGTCTGCCAGGAAGTCGTCGGAAAGCTCTCCCGCGATCCCTTGGTATCCGATTCTTCGTCTTCTTTCCTGCCCCCCCCCCGCTCAGCTTCCTCGTATTTTGTTTTTGGGGCCGTCTTCCTCCGTTCGGGTGGGGCATGTCTCCCCCCCCGATGCGTGAGGGAACCCCTCTTACTAATCTGTCTGTGCTAACCGCAGGTGCTACATCCGTGGGAGACGACCTTGGACAGGTATGGGCCACTGCGGCTGCAGGCGTGCCTAGCATCCACGATCTGCTGCAGCGTCTAGCGAGGTCTGGGGCGGTGACCTTGGAGTGGTCTCCACTACAACCTTCACGGCCGCTTATGCTGCTTCCCCCCGCTGGCTAACACTCCCCATGCTGTGTCGGTTGACGCCGTCTAGCCGCTTCTCAGGGCCGGTCGCGCCGTACCGAGGAGGGGGTATGCCGCCGCCTGTGTTTTCTTCGTGTTGCCTGCCCCAGACTTCCGCTGTTCCAGCAGCTCGCCCCTGGGACCGGCCGCCAGTACCACGCTGGCTGCCGATGATTCTACGAGGCGATGGCTGGGCCTGCCGTACCTGTCGCTGATGTGGTTCCCGCTACTGGCTTGGCTGTCCCTTCTGTGTTTACCGCTCCGCTGTTTTTTTTTTTTCCTGCCGCTCCTGAGCTGGTTGCTGTTCCTGTCGCTCCTGGTTCCTGCGCCTGTCCATGCTGGTCCTGCCCATGGTGTGTCTTCCCCAGTCCCAGGTCCTTCCGGACAGGTGCAGTCGGGCCGTGTTGCTTCGGCAATAGGCCCGACTCCGGCCTGGATGGAGGACCTGAACGACTGTCCTGCGTGAGCTGACGAAGAAGAGGAAGGTGTCATCTTCGTCTTCGTCTGTTGCTGCCTCTTCCCCTTCGACTTCTAAGGCCCATAAGCCGAAGAAGAAGAAGCTGCCTCCCCCCCTAAGAAGTCTCCTTCGGGAACTTCTAAGGGCCCCGTCCCACCTCGGTGGGACGGGGGGTCCTTCTGCTGGTCTCCTGCTCCTTCGGGAGCGGGGCCCGTCTCCTTCCGTAAGGAAGAGATAGACGGGGACCAGAGGAGTATCGGTTAGCTCTGGTACTTCCTCGCCTGGTGCTAGCGGCGATGCCGCTACGCCAGGTTCTGGGCTCGGTCTCTCGTTCGCAGGAGATCCCGAGTGTACGCTCTCCCTCGGAGAACCGTGCAGCAAAGTTTCGGCGCCAGAGGTCGCTCGGCGCCAAGACCACGGCACGGAGCAGAAGGCTGGCGAGAACCGCTCAGGTGACTCTCGCCAGGCCAGCGGCCCGCTCTCGCAGCGACCAGCTGGTAACCGGGTTTTTGTTATATTCCCCCTAAGAAGACTCCTTCGGGAACTTCGAAGGGCTCGTCACACTCCGGTGTGACGGGGGGGTTCTTCTGCTGGTCCTCCTGTTCCTTCGGGAACGGGGCCCGTCTCCCCTTCTGAGAAGAAGAAGAAGACGGGGACCAAGGGTGTGCTGGCTACCGCTGGTACACCCTCGCCTGGTCTTGGCAGCTCTGCTGCTAAGCCATGGGTACCGGCTCGGTTTCTCGTCCGCCGAGAAGTTCCGAGTGTACGATCTCCTTCGGGTGACCGTGTAGCAGCCAAGTTAAGACGCCTGAGTTCGCTCAGCGTCATGGACCGAGGCACGGAGCAGAAGACTGTCGAGAGCCGCTCAGGTGGACTCTCGCCAGGCCAGCGGCGCTCTCGCAGCGACCAGCCGGTACCTCGTCGGGTGGACGTGACGGTCTCTGACCGGCCACGGGTTGAGGCTGGGAAGAGGTCCCCAGGTCCCCTCGACCGACGGTACCAGCCTCGGCTGGTACCAGCGGTTTGACGTGCCGCGAGGACGCTCACCGGTCTCACGGCGAAAGCGAGCTCTGCAGGTCACCTGACCGCCGCTCCCACAGGGACCGGGCGGGCGGATTACGGTGACCAGCAGCAGCTCGTCTGACGCAACGGACCGGGGTCGACGTGCTCAGTCGAGCCGCTCGCCACAGGTGAGCGGCACGGCCAGGCCTGCAGATCGATCCCCACCGCGGGTTGGTGATCGGCTGCAGCCCCCCACGTACGCTGGTCCTGCCAGCGGAGCGGGGGGGGGTGGGGAGCGGTCAGGTCTGTCTCTCCACTACCTTCAACTTCCTCGGGCTACACCGGGAAGAGCGAGGTAGCTAGGATGATCGTGAGAGGTGCGCCGCTCACGATCCCGTCACGACGCCGCACGTGCCACGTATGGTCTTAGGACCAACCAGGACGTACGCGCAAGTGATTGGAGGCGGACCGTCAGGGGGGGAGGGGGTAGCGTCAGTTCTGTCTCTCCGATACCTTCACTTCCTCGGCATACGCCAGGAAGAGCGAGGTATATAGGAGTGATCGTGAGAGATGCGCCGCTCACGATCCCGTCACGACGCCGACGTGCCAGGTTGGTCTTAGGACCAACCAGGACGTATGCGCAAGTGATTGGAGGCAACCGTCAGGGATCTGTTGCGGTCCTTCTTCTGAAGGAGGAGGGTCCTGGGAGCTGCTCTTGTTGGAGGGACTGGAACGGTCCTACTCCTCAAGACGCTGTAACTTCCGAGATTCAGAGTAACTTTACCCAGGTTTATTGCACTGATTCGTCAGCACAACGACCTGGGGGAAGGATCGCCGCTCCCACCAGCAGAGCCATGTCTCTGCTCGAGTCGTTTTGGGGCCCAGAGAGGGAACCCAAACCGACGGTGGGTTTTGCCGCGATCGGGAGCTTGCTGATTCTGTTTCTGAACCAGAGTCTCTCGTCTCCGGACAAGAAGGCTCTCTCAGTTCTGGCCGGTCGATCAAGCTACTTCCCCACCTCCTCTACTGCGACAGCGGCGTTTCTACGTGTCTTCGGACACCGTATTTAAATACTCCTTCGTCCTCCTGAGAGGTTTCGACCTCGACGAGGACTGGAATGAGTCGGAGGACGGTATCGGCTTCTCTCTGTCAGGTGTCGATCAGCCCCACCCAGACGACGTTCACAGTGGCGGCAAGACCCTTACCTACAGTGAGAGTTCGTAACCCTCCTCGGGAAAACGTTTTTCTCCTGACGATACGTTTTTCCCAGACTCTGATTGCGGCGATGGCTGCTCCTACTCTTCTCCAAACTGCTAGTTCCACTGGGAAGGCGAGCGAGTATCCAATTCCTCCCCCATTCCCTCTCTCCTTACGGCTACGAGGGAAAGGGGAAGGATCCTACAGAGATCCTACAGAGATTTCTCTGTAGGATCCCACGTTGGGGACTGCGCTACCTGACGTAAGCCCCGGTCGTTGAGGAGGGATCCTGCCCCCATTCTCGTTTTCTACGGGAATCGAGAGGACCACCAGCCGATATCGTTTGACGAATTCGGTGGGGTTTCGCAGACTGCTTAGAATTCTACGGAAGTTTCTAGCACATTCATAGTGTTAGAGTTTCTTACGATCTCCAAACACTTAGGCGAGACCACGGTCCAAAGTGAGCGAGACGAGAATCCCCGATATGTTACACGATAATCGGAACCTCGCCTATGCTCGAATTCCTGGAATTTCTAGCATTAGGAAGAAGACTGCTGCTGAAAGAAAAGACTATCTCACAGTAGGCGACCAACCTGGAATAGAGAAGAACGGACGGGAATAATCCAGGTTGGCTTGAACTATCGTTCTTAGTATTCTGTTCACCATTGAAGCTTTCCTTCGAGGAAGACTTCTTCACTCTCTTTACTCTCTTGCCCCTAGAGACCGAAGGTGGTCGATCTCCAATCCTTATGTTTTCTTGAAGGAAAGAATTTAGGATGGAGATCGTTGTTCAGAATCCTACAAATATACTACGTATATTAACCTCGCGACATGATTCTGCTAAGCAGTTGAATGGTCCGAGGGGTAGGCGCATATCCTGGGTTATTCTACGGATTGCGACTTAGACGAAAAGTATTCTAATTGAACTGCAACTCGGGTTGCCTGCAACCTCCCAGGAGTTTCCAGTTTCAATTTTATATACTTATGGTTGTTGTACAACAACACCATTAAGCTTTTATATTTACCGAAATTCGTTTCGCATAAATATAATTTGTTCCGATACGTAATACAAACCATCGGTCCTTTAACAAAATAGGAAGTAGCTAGCGGCAGCTGGAAACGGTCGTAAGCTTCGAACAAGGGGAGAACGGTAGTTAACTGCTTGTCGGCGCGGCGACTGGGAGGTAAACAAATCACTTTTGCTTTCGGCCGCGGGTGTGAAGGACGTGTTCGTCATCGCTCTCTGCCCGCTTCATCGTCGTATGCTTTGTTTATATTGTGTTTTCTACTAATGGTTTGTTTGACTTGAAATGAAACTGTAAGTACACTGTTTTCATTTTCATTACTTAATTATGAACCAACATGGAGTTATCGCCGTAGATGCGGCGATTTCCTCTCTTTCATGAATGAACCCTTGAATTATGGTCTCGGTGACGAGGTGCGGCGCGCTCGCGCCGAGTCATGTATTTGTTCCGATACGTAATACAAACCATCGGTCCTTTAACAATAGGAAGTAGCTAGCGGCAGCTGGAACGGTCGTAAGCTTCGAACAAGGGGAGAACGGTAGTTAACTGCTTGTCGACAGTCGCGCGCCGCGCGGACTGGGAGGTAAACAAATCACTTTTGCTTTCGGCCGCGGGTGTGAAGGACGTGTTCGTCATCGCTCTCGCCCGCTTCACGTCGTATGCTTTGTTTATATTGTGTTTCTACTAGTGGGTTTGTTTGACTTGAAAATGAAAACTGTAAGTACACTGTTTCATTTTCATTACTTAATTATGAACCAACATGGAGTTATCGCCGTAGATGCTGGCGATTTCCTCTCTTTTCATGAATTGAACCCTTGAATTATGCCTCGGTGCGAGGGTGCGGGCGCGCTCGCGCCGAGTCATGTATTTTGGGCGGAAATGTGTAATTGAAAAATGTAAGTACTCTTTTCATTATATGTTTGCCCGTGCGTTCGTTACGAGAGTGTGTTTGCGCTCGGCACGAGCCTTTTAATTTTGTATAATAGAATGCAATGAAAGTGGATTCGCAATTGCAATATTCTTTTCATTTTCATTTATTTATTTGCATGAATTTAATTTGGATCAATTTTCGTTCTTACCGGGAATTGATCCTTACGTTTTTTTTTTTATGTGAAATGAAATCGCAAGTGCAGATGCATTCTGTTTACATTTTCATATATATTTTATGATAGCATCATATTATTGGATCAAGTTTCCGTTCTTACCCGGGAAGTTGATCTTTTTTCCCTTTAAGTTCTATGAAGTGAATCGCAAGGGCAGTATTCTGTTTCATTTTCATATTACTTTTCACTGCTGTGCGGGGGTGGGGAAGCGAAGGTCTGCCAGGAAGTCGTCGGAAAGCTCTCCCGCGACTCCTTGGTATCCGATTCTTCGTTCTTCCTTCCTGCCCCCCGCTCAGGCTTCTTTGTTGTATTTTGTATTTGGGGTCTTCCTTGCGTTCGGGGTGGGCATGTCTTCCCCCCGTGCGTGAGGGAACCCCTCTTACTAATCTATCTATGTTACCGCAGGTGCTACATCCGTGGGAGACGACCTTGGACAGGTATGGACCACCGCGGAGGCAGGGCGTGCCTAGCATCCACGGGCGCTGCAGCGTCTAGCGAGGTCTGGGCGGTCTCCACTACTACCACGGCCGCTTAGCTGCTCTCTCCTGGTCTACACTCCCCATGCTGTGCGATGACGCCGTCTGCCGCTACTAGGGCCGCAGCCGTACCGAGGTGGGGTTGCCGCCGCCGCCTGTTTTCTTCGTGTTGCCTGCCCCAGACTTCCGCTGTTCCAGCAGCTCGCCCCGGGACCGGGCGCCAGGACCCAGGTTCCGCTGGCTGCCGGATGATTCTACGAGGCGATCGCTGGGCCTGCCGTACCTGCCGCTGATGTGATTCCCGCTGTTGGCTTGGCTGTCCCTTCTGGGTCTACCGCTGCCGCTGTTCCTGCCGCTCCTGAGCTGGTTGCTGTTCCTGTCGCTCCTGGTTCCTGTGCCTGTCCATGCTGGTCCGCCCACGGTGTGTCTTCCCCAGTCCCAGGTCCTTCCGGACAGGTGCAGCGGGCCGTGTTGCTTCGGCAATAGCCCCCCGGCTCTTGGCCTGGATGGAGGACCTGACGACTGTCCTGCGTGAGCTGACGAGAAGGAGGAGAAGAAGGAAGCGTGTCATCTTCGTCTTCATCGTCTGCTGCTCCTTTCCCCTTCGACTCTAAGAAGCCGAAGAAGAAGAAGGCTGCCCTTCCCCCCTAAGAAGCTTCCCCTTCGACTTCTAAGAAGCCGAAGAAGAAGAAGGCTGCCTTCCCCCCTAAGAAGTCTCCTTCGGGTGGGACTTCTAAGGGCCCGTCCCTCCCACCTCGTGGACGGGGGGTCCTTCTGCTGGTCCTCCTGCTCCTTCGGGAGCGGGGCCCGTCTCCCCTTCCGTAAGGAAGAGATAGACGGGGACCAAGGAGGAGTATCGGTTAGCTCTGGTACTTCCTCGCCTGGTGCTAGCGGCGATCCGCTACGCCAGGTTCCGGCTCGGTCTCTCGTTCGCGAGAGATCCCGAGTGTACGTTCTCCCTCGGAGACCGTGCAGCCAAGTTTCGGCGCCAGAGTTCGCTCGGCGCCAAGACGCGGCACGGAGCAGAAGGCTGGTGAGAGACGCTCAGGTGATCTTGCCAGGCCAGCGGCCGCTCTTGCAGCGACCAGCTGGTAACCCGGGTTTTCCCCCCATAAGAAGGCTCCTTCGGGACCTTCTAAGGGCCCGTCTCGCTCCGGCGATTCGGGGAGCTCTTCGCTGGTCCTCCTGCTCCCTCGGGAACAGGGCCCGTCTTTTCTTCTACCAAGGAGAAGAAGACGGGGACCAGAGGAGTACCAGCTTCGGCTGGCACTTCCTCGCCTGGTTCTAGCGGTTCTGCCGCTAAACCAGGATCCGCCTCGGCTTCTCGTTAGCGAGAAGTACCGAGTGAGACCGTCCAGCCAAAGTCTTGACGCCCGAGCTCGCTCGCCGTCAAGACCGAAGCGCGGAGCAGAAGACTGGCGAGAGTCGTGCAGACGACTCTCGTCAGGCCAGTGGACGCTCTCGCAGCGACCAGCTGGCTGCTCGGGTTGACGTGACGGTCGCTGACCAGCCACGAGTTGAGGCGAGGAAGGGGTCCCCGCGGCCGTCGGTACCAGCCACGGCTGGTACCAGCGGCTCGACGCGCCGAGAGGACGCACGCCGGTCTCACGCACAGCGAACCTAGCAGGTCACCTGACGACCGCTCCCATCGGGATTCCGGGCGAAGAGATGGTAACCAGCAACAGCTCGCCTGGACGCTAGAGATCAGCGTCGACGTTCTCAGCCGAGCCTCTCGCCCCAGGAGGCGAGCGGCAAGGCTAGGCCTGCTGCTCGATCGCCACCGCGGGTTGACGATCAGCAGCAGCCCTCCAAGCACGCTGGTCCTGCCAGCGAGCTAGGGGGGGGGGCGTCAGGTCTGCCTCTCCTGTACCTTCAACCTCCTCGGGCTACACCGGGAGGAGCGAGGTACCTATGAGTGATCGCAGAGGAGGTGCGCCGCTCGCGATCGCTATGACGCCGTATGGACAGGCACTGGTTCTAGGACCGACCAGGACATACGTGCAAGTAGCTGGAGGCGACCGTCAGGGGTCCTGCCGCTAATTCCTCCTTCGTAAGGAGGGAGTATCTCGGGATCTGTTCTTGTTGGAAGGACCTGGACGGTCCTACTCCGCAAGACGCGGTACTCCCGAGATACAGAGGAAATTGCAGAAGTCATTAAGCTGATTCGTCAGCATAATGACCTTGCAGAAGGATTGCAGCTCCCACCAGCAGAGCCCACGTCTCTGCTCGAGTCGTTTTTGGGGCCCGAGAGGGAACCCAAACCGACGGTGGGTCTGCCGCGATCGGAGCTTGCCGATTCTGTCTCGAACCAGAGTCTCTCACTCCGGACAAGAAGGCTCGCTCAGTTTCTGGCCGGTCGATCAAGCTACTTCCACCTCCTCTACTGCGACAGCGGCGTTTCTAGTGTCTTCGGACACCGTATTTAAATACTCCTTCGGTCCATCCTGAGAGGTTTCGACCTCGACGAGGACTGGAATGAGTCGGAGGACGGTATCGGCTCTCCCCTGTCAGGTGTCGATCAGCCCCACCCAGACGACGTTCACAGTGGCGGCAGACCCGTTACCTACAGTGAGAGTTCGTAACCCTCCGCGGGAAAACGTTTTCTCCTGACGATACGTTTCCCAGACTCTGAGAGACCATCGCCGCAAGGCGATGGCTGCTCCTATTCTTCTCCAACTGCTAGTTCCACTGGGAAGGCGAGCGAGTATCCAATTTCCTCCCCCATTCCCTCTCTCCTTACGGCTACGAGGGAAAGGGGAGGGATCCTACAGAGATTTTCTCTGTAGGATCCCACGTTCGGGACTGCGCTACCGGGGGGACCTTCGGGTCCTACTGACGTAAGCCCCGGTCGTTGAGGAGGGATCCTGCCCCATTCTCGAGTTCTACGGGAATCGAATGGGGAGGACCACCAGCCGATATCGTTTGACGAATTCGGTGGGGGTTTCGCAGACTGCTTAGAATTCTAAGGAATTTCTAGTGCATTCAGAGTGTTCGAGTTTTTTACGATCTCCAAACACTTAGGCGAGACCACGGTCTAAAGTGAGCGAGACGAGAATCGATGATACATGATAATCGGGAACCTCGCCTATGCTCGAATTCCGGGAATTTCTAGCATTGGGAAGAAGACTGCTGCTGAAAGAAACTATCTTACAGTAGGCGACCAACCTGGAATAGAGAAGATCGGACGGGAATATCCAGTTGGCTTGAACTATCGTCTAGTATTCTGTTCACCATTGAAGCTTCCTTCGAGGAAGACTTCTCCTTCACTCTTGATAGAGATCGAAGGTGGTCGATCTCCAATCCTTATTTTGTCTTGAAGGAAAGATTTAGGATGGAGATCGTTGTTCAGAATCCTACAAATATACTACGTATATTAACCTCGCGACATGATTCTACTAAGCAGTTGAATTGTCCGAGGGGTAGGCGCATATCCTAGTTTATCTACGGATTGCGACTTAGAAGAGAAGTATTCTAATTGAACTGCAACTCGGGGTTGCCTGCAACCTCCCAGGAGTTTCAGTTTCAATTTTATATACTTATGGTTTTGTCACGACAACACCATTTCAACTTTTATATTTACCGAAATTCGTTTCGCCTAAATATTAATTGCTCGAGCATATCTTTTATGCTCGGTAGTTCTAGCCGAACGCATTCCTTCATGGAATAATGGATTACATGGCAACTCAGGATGACGAGTCGGCGAGAGCTCAGGCTCAACTACTGCGTATTGAACTGCCTGACAGCAGCTCAGTATCAGCTGGGCCTCCGAGATGCAACGGTCAGTTATGTCTCTCTCTCCCTGGTTTGATTGACTACCGAACCGTATCTCTGCCCAACAATCATGGACTTAGGTCTCTGATTAATGGGGATTCTCGCAATAATGAAGGACCATCTACTGCTGTGAAGCTAGATTCCATCGCCTTCGACATTGCGAGAATTTTCAACAGAGATATCTCTTGGACTCTTTCATCTTTCTGTTTACCGCACGGTAACAGAAGTCTGTACAAGTCTCCCGCTGCATCGCACTGCGATAATGCGAATGATTTTGCAGACATCTGAGTTTGTCTTCAAAATATCTCGTATTCGTAGGTGTACAATTGTTCATTGTTCAACCCGAATTACGAGATGTGTCAGAAGACATCGCCTACTCTCCGACTGACAGCTCTACTTCCAAATGTTCAGCCCATGATAAGCAGTTCTTCAGGCGGCTTTCCCCTGTGTTTCATTACTGAAGAACGCCCCGCTTTCATTGCAACTACGACTTCTCACCGGACAGCAATGAAATAGCGGTTAGCGTTTTCAGTCATTTGTAAGCACAGGTTATGAATCTTGAGAATCCTTCTCTCGATTTCGTCTGTGAAGACGTAGGTTGCATTCAATATCTACCTTCGTCTTCAACGGTACATAGTGTTGTTTCTCCTTAGCTGAGATTCAACAACCATGAGATGTTTTGCCTTCAGGGACCTCGGTCTCTAGAAGGCAATTGACTTTCGCCTGTTGGGCACATGCCTTAAGAGAATCTCACCTCGCTGTCCGGCATTGGTGACAAACAAATACATTATTTGTTTGGTCTCTCGGCATAACCCTTTAAAGGCGAAGGTCACGTGACTTACTCGGATGCTTTGACAACTTGCCTCCTACCGAACGCAGTCAGACTCAGTCGGCAGCTGTCAGAGCGGCCGAGTCAGTTACGAACTACGCTGTTGACGTTAGTTCGGTTGTTACAGAGCAATCATTACTTCGTTTTAATAGCTTGTCACAGTACCCCATACCATTGACACCCACCATGGAGTGTCGGTGTCCTATCCACTACCGAGAACTTCGCTGCATGGGGATAGGAGGATGCGAGAGACTTCGTGGCAAACGGACAGACCAGTATGGGTACTGGACATCACCGAAGTAGAGAAGGTCATGCGGACTATTTCCTTCTTTTTCCTCTGAGGAACTGCATGACTTCTCCTGCGAAGTCAAGCATCCAGGGGATGGGATCCGTGACGCTCGATTTCGTACCGAACTTCGTAGCGAAGACTCAGAACCCTTCGGTCCCTGACGATTGGTTCGAGTCGTTCACAATCCCCTCCCTAATGGACTTCACCGCCTTCGATGCGAAGGAGATGCTGCCTTGTCCGCAAGAACTTCTCCGTGGCGCAGGTACTGAAGGCAGGGGTCTGGTCCAACCAGACCACATGCCCTTCCTTCTACCTTCGGGATATTGCCCACAGGTCCTTGGATCTTTTTCCTTGGGACCCGTGGTGGCTGCTCAACACGTTGTGTAGCGAACCCAGACCCTCGCAGGCTGAACAGCATCGAGTCCTGGTGTGACCGTAAGAATGGATGAGTGAATGAGAGTGTGACTGGCTCCCTTCCCTTCCCTCTTTTCTTCCCCTCTACCTGTGGTTTAGAGGGACACGGTCGTCACCCTGCTGGATAAGGACAAGATGCAGGTGAGCTACTCAACAGAGCCCCATCCTATCCCTTTCACTAGGGATAGGAGCGTATATCCACCACTTCCTCCAACAATGGGGAAGGAAGTGGATGCCAGCTTGAGACAACCCATACTTTATGTTGCCTCTTGCAAACAGGAACAAGTTCTTGCTTGCTGGTACGAAGAGATACGCTTGCCTCTCTCTTAGTACTCGGCCCAGAGGTCTGACCATTGATCCTGCGGTGCACACCCCGATCAATCGGACAGAGGCTTGGATCCCTCCCTCGCTCTTACGACCAGGGAGGCATTCCAGGGATGGACGAACACCAGTCTGTTCATCAAAAGACTCAGATTCCTCCCACCAAGAAGTGAGTCTTCCTATTGTTAAAGGACCGATGGTTTGTATTACGTATCGGAACAAATGACAATTTGTCGAAAATTGCATTTTTCCTAACTATACAAACCTGAGGTCCTTTACATATAGTCCCTCCTCATGCCACCCCTCACTCTGCGTATTTTGCATGGGCCAAAAGCAAAAGTGATTTGTTTACCTCCCAGTCGCGCGGCGCGCGACTGTCGGACAAGCAGTTAACTACCGTTCTCCCCTTGTTCGAAGCTTACGACCGTTCCAGCTGCCGCTAGCTACTTCCTATTGTTAAAGGACCTCAGGTTTGTATAGTTAGGAAAAATGCAATTTTCGACAAATTGTCATTGCTCGAGCATATCTTTTTATGCTCGGTGGTTCTAGCCGAACGCATTCCTTCGTGGAAAGGATTACTTGGCAACTCAGGATGACGAGTCAGCGACAGCTACTGCGTATTGAATTGCCCGAGGCATTTCAGTACCAGCTGCCGCTTTGAGATTGACGGTTGGTTATGTCTTTCTCACCTGCTTTGATTGAATACCAACCGTATCTCTGCCCAACAATCACGGACTTAAGTCTCTGATTAACGGGGATTCTCGCATACGTGAATGACCATCTACTGCTGTGACGCTAGTATTCATCGTCTTCGGTATTGCGAGAATTTTAAACAGAGATATCTATTCGACTCTCATCTTTCTGTTTACCGCACGGTAACAGAATTCTGTAATAGTCTCTTGCTGCATCGTATCTCGATAATGCGAATGATTTTTGCGGAATCTGAGTTTGTCCTCAAAATATCTTGTATTCGGAGGTGTGCAATTGTTCATTGTTCACCCCGGATTAGCAGAGTATTGAAAGACATCGCCTACTCCCACACCTGCCAGCTCTACTTCCAAACGTTCAGCCCATGAGAAGCAGTTCTTCAGGCGGCTCTCCCCCCCCTGTGTTTCATTACTGAAGAACGCCCCGCTTTCATTGCACAACGGACAGCAATGAATGGCGGTTAGCGTTTTCAGTCATTTGTAAGCACAGGTTTAGAATCTTGAGATTCCTTCTCTCGATTCAGCTGGAAGACGTAGGTTGCATTCATTGCCTACCTTCGTCTTCAACGTCACATAGTGTTTGTTTCTCCTTAAGCTGAGATTCAACGTCTATGAGATTTTCTTGCCATCAGGGACCTCGGTCTTTTGAAGGCAATTGACTTTCGCCTTTTGAGCTTATGCATTAAGAGAATCATCGCCGCGCCGTCCGGCATCGGTGACTAACAAATATTTATTTGTGTGGTCTCTCAGCATAACTCTTTTGAAAGGGCGAAGGTCACGTGACTTACCCGGATGCTTGGACAACTTGCCTCTACTGATTCCGAACCAGTCAGTCGGCAGCTGTCAGAGCGCCCGACGTCAGTTACGAACTATGCTGTGGACTTAGTTCGGTTGTTCCAGAGCAATCATTACTTCGTCTTAATAGCTTGTCAGTATGAGTACTGTACATAACCAAAGTCGAGAAGAGGGATAGGTCATACGACTATTCCCTTCTTTTCGTCTTAGGTAACTGCATGACTTCTCTTGAGAAGTCAAGCACAAAGGGATGGGGATTTGTGACGCTCGATTTCGTACCGATCTTCGTAGCGAAGACTCAGAACCCTTCGGTAACTGACGATTGGTTCGAGTCCTTCACAATACCCTCCCTAATGGACTTCACCGCCTCCGATACGAAGGCTATGCTGCTTTGTCCTGTGAAGGCGCGACGGAGCTGTCTGAAGAAACTCGACACCCAGGATGAGTGTGGACGCCTCTTCATCATTCTCTCGCGTTCCGCAAGAACTTCTCCGTGGCGCAGGTAATGAAGGCAGGCGCCTGGTCCAACCGGACCGCATGCACCTCCTTCTACCTTCAGGATATTGCCCACAGTTCCTTGGATCTTTTTCCTTGGGAACCGTGGTGGTTGCTCAACACGTTGTGTAGTTAACCCAGACCCTCGCAGGCTGAACAGCATCGAGTCTGGTGTGACCGTAAGAATGGATGAGGAATGAGAGTGTGACTGGCTCCTCTTCCCATCTTTTTCTTTCCTCTACCTCTGGGTAGAGGGACACGGTCGTCACCCTGCTGGGTAAGGACGAGATGCAGGTGAGCTACTCAATAGAGCACCATCCTATCCCTTTCAGTAGGGATAGGAGTAAATATCCACCACTTCCTCCAACAAGGGGGAGGAAGTGGATGCCAATTTGAGACAACCCATCATTTGTTCCGATACGTAATACAAACCATCGGTCCTTTAACAATAGGAAGTAGCTAGCGGCAGCTGGAACGGTCGTAAGCTTCGAACAAGGGGAGAACGGTAGTTAACTGCTTGTCCCGCGCGACAAATCACTTTTGCTTTCGGCCGCGGGTGTGAAGGAACGTGTTCGTCATCGCTCTCTGCCCGCTTCATCGTCGTATGCTTTGTTTATATTGTGTTTTTCTACTAATGG
>NC_087200.1:161889288-161936788 GCF_015104395.2 Macrobrachium nipponense
ACTCCTGCCAGGCGCCAGGAGTATTCAGAGGACGAGGAGTATTTCCGATCGCGATACTCCTCCCAGGCGCCAGGAGTATTCGGAGCGCGATACTCCTGACAGGCGCCAGGAGTATTCGAAGCGCGATACTCCTGCCAGGCGCCAGGAGTATTCGGAGCGCGATACTCCTGCCAGGCGCCAGGAGTATTCAGAGGACGAGGAGTATTCCGAGCGCGATACTCCTCCCAGGCGCCCAGGAGTATTCGGAGCGCGATACTCCTGCCATGGGGCGCCCACGGAGTATTCTGAGCTTATACTCCAACAGGCGCCAGGAGTATTCGAAGCGCGATACTCCTGCCAGGTGCCAGGAGTATTCGAAGCGCGATACTCCTGCCAAGCGCCAGGAGTATTCGAAGTGGCGATACTCCTGCCAGGCGCCAGGAGTATTCGAAGCGCGATACTCCTGCCAGGCGCCAGGAGTATGCTGAGCTTAATACTCCTAACAGGCGCCAGGAGTATTTGGAGCAAGATGCGCCTTCCAGACGGCAGGAGTATTCGAATAGTTTTACGACTGTCAGGCGCCAGGAGTATTCTAAACAGGATACTCCTGCGCCAGCGCCAGGCGCGCAAGCCAGGCGTTAGGCTTCATCCAGATGAGATCCAGTTCAAAGAAAAGTCCTAGTCTTCTTTGAAACATGGTGATCTCTAAAGCATTTCATAAGTGACTTGATGATAACCTTCAAACAGCCGAGAATTTAAAAAGCTCTAAAGTGCGAGCTTTTGCAAATTCTTGTTCTTTTCGTAACAATATGTCAGGAAGACATATTAGCTTTAACATATAGGAGATGCAATTATGGGTTGACTTCTCATTACACGAAGGACTTCAAGTTAACCTACGAGAGATTCTTCTCTCTTGGTTTATACGTATCAGCGGATACGTTGCTGGGATAAGGAGCCGACACTGATCCTTTAATAAGGAGTTGAATTTATTTTAACTCAATGATTTTTATTGGAGTTTGAAAGGAGTTTGGGGGATACTCTCTTTCAATTTAGCGCGAACCCTCATGTTAGGAACAGGTGATCGGGATCGGTGTTGCGCTCCTTAAATAAGTGCGTGTTGTCTATAAGCGATGTTGCTCCCCATTGGACAAACGCCAGTTAGGATTCTGTCCCGAGTAAGTGGAAGAGACCCCATCGCAGATCCACAAGAACTCTTGGCCACAGATCACTATCCTCTCGCTAAGGCTCTTGAGATGAAGCAGACTCCTATGCAATAGCTAGGAAGTCAATCCTTCGTCTAGAAACACAGAGGAACTAAGGTCTATAAATACCTACAACATATGTTGTTTACCTGTCTAGTCAGTAACTAGCTGTCTCTTGCCCTCCACCAAAGGGTGTCAATCAGCTATGTATATATCTGACAGGTAAGTTGAATGTATGAAAATGATATTGTTTTAATACAATAAAGTTTCATACATACTTACCTGGCAGATATATACAATTAATGACCCACCCAGCCTCCCCGCAGGAGACAGGTGGAAGAGAGAATCTGATTAGAAAACGGGAATAGTTCCTAGTCCTGCCTCCCAGCGGCAGGCAGGTAGATCACCTGACCTACCTGTAGCGTGTGCCGCGAAATTCGAATTTCTGTCGGGGACGAACGGAGTCGATAGCTATGTATATATCTGCCAGGTAAGTATGTATGAAACTTTATTGTATCATAACAATATCATTTTGTTAATTATGTACTGGAAACAAGCAATGATTTTTTCATTATTTGTGCTTTTGGACTGTTTTAAACTGCGCATCCAAGCTAGTGTATCATTCACTCGGAAACTAGTTCTGCATATGAGGCGTCACTAAAAAAATTTAAAAAATAAAAGACATAAAAAGTGTCGAAAATCATCATAACCTTAAAAAATTTTTTGTAATGTAACCAAAAACTTATTTTTATTAATATACTGTGCAAAACTATAAAGGATTCTTATCATAGCATGCGTTTTTTAAAAGCGTCGGAAGCGTCAGCGTCGTAACCTCGGAACAAGCGTCGTAACCCAGGGCGGATTTTTCAATGAATATTTAAGAAAAAGCGTCGTAACCTCGGAACGTCGTAAGCCGGAGCCGTCGTAACTAACCCGGGGACCGCCTGTATTTGAAAATTTGTAAATGAGTGTATCCTAAAAATGCATTTAGTCATGAAAAAAAGAAGAAAACACAGTACGTAATTAGTGAATCTTGCGCTATAATAAAATTCACGATTTCGTTAATTTTCCAGGATATACGTAGTATTTGGGCTCCACAAAAAAAAGTAAGTAAAGTGATTTATGACAGAATTTAGAGGATACTTACGTAAAAATACATCGGTAGTGTTTTGTTTTAGAACGGTGTAACCACTATCACATTGTGTAAAATAGTGTGAATGAATATACATTTATGATAAAAAAAACAAAAAAATAGTTACTGTACTGCTTAGAGTACCATACTGTAATATTAATTGTATCAAACATCAAAATAAAAAGTAAGCCACTGTACTGCCCCTTAGAGTACCATACTGTAATATTAATGTAATCACATCAAATAAGTAATCATTGCATGCTGTAAACATGTAAATTGTATTTTTGTCTTTTTTGAAAAATGCATTCCCAAGGAATTATTCCTTGAAGAGGCTTTTTATTATGAAGATAGCCAAAATATATAAGATATGCCAATAATATATAAGTCTTTCATTTTATTATGAATATATGACAATAATATATAAGGTAAAAATGGTTTTATTACGTTTAAGCTCCGTCGCCGATCGCAAACAACAATACGATAATCTATGAATAATTATCGTTTGTATGACTGCAGTGTTCAAAGAAGTTGATTACGTTATACCAAAACAATAATGAAGTTCGAATTGAAAATTAATGTTTTCCTAAATGTTATTACTACTGTAATTACACTACTACTATTAACATTTCTAAAAGGTTAAGAATGACAAAGGTCGCTGTGAAGTGTAACTCAATGTTTACATTTCTGCTGGCCGCTCAACTACAAGTTGATGTCAATGATGTGGAATTACTCCATGAATAGGCTATATGTTATGAAGATATATAAGGTGAGAATGGTTTTATTACCTCTATTGTCAGTTAATATCATAATGTGAATCTGTTCATGCATTTGCTGGTTATCGGAACCAGACGAGGCTTAGCCTACCACGACAAGCCCGGATGCTGCGATTCATACCAGCGATATAGATTGAGAAGCGGTCCAAGGAAAAATGTTATTGTCATGATACAATAAAGTTTTATGCATACTTACCTGGCAGATATATACTTAGCTATAGACTCCGTCGTCCCCGATAGAAATTCGAATTTCGCGGCACACACTACAGGTAGGTCAGGCGATCTACCGCCCCGCCGCTGGTGGCGGGAATTAGGAATCATTCCCGTTTTCTAAGACAGATTTTCTCTTCCACCTGTCTCTTGAGGGGAGGTCGGGTGGGCCATACACCGTATATATCTGCCAGGTAAGTATGCATAAAACTTTATTGTATCATGACAATAACATTTTTATGCATTCAACTTACCTGTCCAGATATATACTTAGCTGATTGGCACCTTTGCGGAGGCTAAGAGACAGCTAATTTACTGAAATAGACAGGAAACAACATATGTTGTAGGTAATAAAATTTAAAAACCTTGATTCCTACCTGTGTTAGCGAAAGACTTCATGGCTACTGCCTAGGAGCCTGTATCGCTTCAAGAGCCTCAGCGAGGTAGTGACCTCATGCTAAGAGTTCTTGATGGTCTGTTACAGGGGTCTTACCCACTTACGCTTCAGAACCTTAGGATCTTTGTCAATGGGGTCCTATCCACTAACATGACAAAACACCTTGCCTATTGGCATGATCATAGAGCACGACACTAATCCCGATCACCTGATCCTGACGGGTTAGTACTAAGATTGAAAGGAGTCGGGGTCCCCACCCCGAACATCCTTTCAAGCAACCCACCCCAACTCAACAACAACTATTAAAAATAATTATTAAAAAACATAAAAACAAATTAATAAGGATCAGCGTCTGCTCCATTTCCCAGCATAGTATCCGCTGATACATAAGGTCCAAGAGAAAAACATTTATCATATGTTACTCTAACATCCTTTAAATAGTGGGATGCAAATAATGAATTGCACCTCCAATAAGTTGCTGCTAAAATGTTTCTCATGGACAAATTTTTAGTAAAAGAAAGGGAAGTTGCCACAGCCCGGACTTCGTGGGAGCTTTTTACTCTCAGCAGCTTTAAAGAGTTCTCTTGGCAATTCCTGTGAGCTTCGGTAATCACATTTCTGACAAAGAACGCCATTGCGTTCTTTGACATAGGTCTCTTGGGGTTTCTTACTGAACACCAAAGACTATGTCGACATCCCTGAAGCTGTGTCTTCTTTTTTAAATAGAATTTTAAGGTCCTGACTGGCAAAGGGACCGATCCAACTCTCTACCTACCAGAGAAGAGAGTCCCTTGACTTCAAACTTCTAGGCCAAGGTTTAGAAGGGTTTCATTCTTTGCTAGGAATAGATCCTGGAAAGAAATAACAGCCGAGTCTTTTTTAAATCCCACCCGAGAGTCCAAAGCATGCAATTCACTGATCCTCTTAGCAGTTGCGAGAGCCACAGGAATATGCATTTACTAGTGAGATCTCTGAATGAGATTTTATCTAGAGGGTCGAACCTGTCCGAAATCAAAGAATTTTAGGACTACGTCAAGGTTCCAACTCGGGGGGAATAGAGATCTCAATTTCTTAGTCTCGAAAGACCTGATGAGATCATGAAGATCCTTATTATTTTCAAGATTCAGCCCTCTGTTTCTAAAAACAGCTGAGAGCATGCTCTTATATCCCTTGGATAGTGGATACGGCCAATTTGGACTCTTCTCTTAAGAAGAGGAGAAAATCCGCGATTTCGGTTACAGAGGTATTGGAAGAGGACAGCTTCTTCGACCTACACCATCTATGGAAAACTTCCCACTTTGATTGGTAGACCCGCAAGGTAGAGGCTCTGCGGGCTCTAGCAATTGCAGTTGCCACTTTCTTTGAAAAGCCTCTCGCTTTGACCAGTCTTTCGATAGTCCGAAAGGCAGTCAGGGAGAGATCTTTGGATGTTTTTGTGGAACCTCTCGAAGTGGGGTTGTCTGAGCAGATCTGTCCTGTTTGGTAGAGATCTGGGGAATATTCCACCGTCCATTCCAGTACCTCTTTTGTGGAACCAGATCGGGAAGGCCAGAAGGGAGCAATTAGAGTTAGTCTCGTTCCCTCCGATGCCACAAATTTTCTTAGTACTTCCCCCAGCAATTTGAATGGGGGAAAGGCGTAGGCGTCTATGCCTGACCAATCCATGAGGAAAGCATCGATCGCCGTGGCTCTGGGATCTTCTTCTAGCGAGCAGAAGTTGTCTATCTTCCTGGAGAGGAACGTGGCAAACAGGTCGATCTGGGGTCTTCCCCAGAGGGACCACATTTGTCTGCAGACTTCTGAGTGGAGCATCCACTCTGTCGGGAGTACCTGGTTCTTTCTGCTCAACCGGTCTGCCCTTAGGTTTTTTACTCCTTGAACAAACCTTGTCCGCAGAATAATGCCCCGTTCCTCTGTCCAGGTTAATAGATCTCTCGCTATTTCGTTCAGTGAGAAAGAGTGAGTGCCCCCTTGATTTCCGGATGTAAGCCAGAGCTGTGGTATTGTCGGAATTGACTTGAACTACCACTCCTCTTGACTTCCGCTTCGAAGTATTCCAGGGCTAGATGAATCGCCAGGAGTTCTTCGCATTGATGTGCAGTGTAGTCTGTTGTTTGGTCCAGGTACCTGCCACCTCCTTTGGACCCAGTGTTGCTCCCCAACCTGTTTCCGAGGCATCGGAAAACAACACTCGGTGAGGGTTCCGAATCAAGAGGGACACCCCTTCGTTCTTTGTTAATGGGGTTAACCACCTCTTCAGGTCGGATTTTATCCCCTGTTGAATGGGAAAACAGTCTGACAAGTCTCCTGTCCTTTTGACTCCACATTTGTTTGAGATAAAATTGCAGAGGTCTGAGATTTAATCTCCCTAGGAAATGAACTGCTCTAACGAGGAAAGGGTGCCCAGCAGACTGAGCCATTCCCTCGCCGAGGTCCGTTCTTTCCCTAAGAAGTTCGAGATTTTTTCTAAGCCTCGAGCAATTCTCTCTTGAGAATGGAAAAGCCAAAAGAAAACCCCGAGAATCCATCTGTATCCCCAGATAGACTATGTTCTGTCTGGGATCAATTGTGATTTCTCGAGGTTCACGAGTAGTCCCAGAGATTTTGTCAAATCCAAAGTCTTCTCCAAGTCCTTCAAGCACTGAAGTTCCGATTTTGCTCTTATTAGCCAATCGTCCAGATAAAGGGATATATTAATCCCTTCTAGATGTAGCCATCTCGCAACATTCATCATTAGCCTCGTGAATACTTGAGGGGCCGTAGACAGGCCGAAGAATAGGGCTCTGAATTGGAATACTTTTCCCTGCATCATGAATCTGAGATATTTCTTCGATGATGGATGCAGGGGGACATGAAAGTAAGCATCTTGTAGATCTAAGGAGACCATCCAATCTCCTGGACGAAGAGCCGCAAGAACCGATTTTGATGTTTCCATAGAGAACTTTGTGTTCTCTACAAATCGGTTCAATGCGCTCACATCCAGGACCGGTCTCCACCCTCCCGAGGATTTCGGAACCAGAAAAAGACGGTTGTAGAATCCTCGGGAATGCGGATCCCGAACCACTTCGATGGCCTCCTTTTGCAACATCTGTTCTACCAGTTGCAATAATGCTTCTTTCTTGGCAGGGTCCCTGTATTGGGCTGACAGTTCCCTCGGGTTCGTTGTCAAGGGAGGCCTGTCTCGAAAGGGGATCATATATCCCTTCGTTACCACTGAAAGGGACCATATTTCTGCCTGTCTCAGAGTCCATTCTTTGGAAAATTTCCGAAGTCTGGCTCCTACCGGTGCTTGAAGGACTGGTGTTTAATTTTGCTTTCTTGATAGGGTCTGAATGAAGACCTTTACCTCTCTTCTGTACTCCTCTCTTCTTAAAGGAGGGTCTGGCAGAGGAGCTCCCTCGAAAGGGCTGTTGAGGAGTACGATTCTCTTCACAGGAACCGAAGCCCTTGATTTCTTTGCAGATTGGGCCAAGAGATCTTGCGTGGCCTTTTCTGTCAAAGAATGAGAAATGTCCTTAACTAGTTGTGCAGGAAACAATTGGTCCGAAAGAGGAGCATAAAGAAGAGATGACCTCTGAATGGGAGTAACTGCTTTCGTCAGAAAGGAGCTAAATAAGACTCTCTTCAGAATTCAGAATTCCAGTTCCAAACAGCGAGGCCACCTCTCCTGATCCATCTTGAACCGCTTTGTCCATGCAGGACAATACACTATAAAGGACTTCTGGACTAAGAGATTCATTCTCTTGAGTCTTCTTGGCCAACACCCCAAGGGACCAATCTAAGAAGTTAAAAACTTCTAAGACTTAAACAATCCTTGAGGAGATGGTCCATCTCAGAAGTCCCCCATGTGATTTTTGCAGATGACAATGCTTGCCTCCTTGACGAATCCACCAGATTCGAAAAATCTGCTTCGGCAGTGGTAGGGAGAGCTAGACCCAGTGACTCGCCCGTCTCGTACCAAATTCCCTTCTTTCCTGATAGTTTGGAAGGAGGGCAGGCAAAGACTGTCTTCCCCGCCTTCTCCTTGGATTTAAACCAATTTCCTACGAATCGGAGAGCCTTATTCATAGAAATGGTTGGCTTCATTTTAATGAAGGATGATGGCTTCGAGACCTTCGTACTTGTAAATAAAGACCTCGGAGAAGGAGGAGCAGTAGGGCTTAAAGAGTCCCCAAACTCTTGAAGTAAGAGGGCTGCCAGCGTCTTGTAATCTGACAAGCCTGGAGCCGAGTGATCTTCCGAGTCCGAAACTTCTTCCAAATCCAACTCCATTTCCGAAGAGGATTGTTTATTTTCAATAGGAGACGGGTCTCTTGCAACATCTGCCCCACTCTCGCAAGAACGATGACCGCCTGTGCGGCAAATTGCGTCCCTACGAGAGATAGGTTGATCCTGCAACACGACCTTATCCTTCTCCTGGCAAGAGCGACGGCCGCCTGTGCGGCACCTTTCTCTACTGTCAGAGGAAGGATGTCCTCTCGTATCGCTTTCCCCAGAACCACCCATATCCTGACAAGGGCTACGGCCGCCTGTGCGGCACCTAGATTCCCTGTCAGGTAAAGGTTTATCCTTCCGAAAGCTAGACAAACCCTCCTGGCTTAATTGTCTTTTGGAAGAAGTCCGTCTCTTGGTTGTCACTTGTGGCACATTGCGCCAGGTTGGCGCTCGTGGCTCCTTGCGCCAGGCTGGCGCTTCTGGCGCATTTTGGCAGGGTGGCGCTTCTGGCGTATCTGGCGCTTCTGGCTCTTCTGACTCGTATGGAGCTTCTGGCGCATCTGGCGCATTGCGCCAGGTTGGCGCTTTTGGCGCATTCTTTTCTTCTTTCCTTTCCTTCGTTCTCTTTATCTGAAGGAAAGAGTCCTTTTTTCTGGGAGTCTCCTTCGTGAAAACTCCTACTAAAGCGGAAAGCTGCTCCTGTACATTTAGGAGAATTTTCGCAGCCGAATTCTCTTTCTCCTTTCCTGATTCAGGTGAGGGAGGTCTAGAAGAGGAAGGAGACTCCGATTTACTTTTAGGAATTAATTTTCTTTTCTTCCTTTCACATGGAGATCCATCGGAGAAAAGTTCAGGGCTTGAATTCAAAGTTGGAGCCTTCCAACTCCTCTTTAAGGGGCATGACAGATCATCAGAGCTCCAGCCCCTTACATTAGGTGAAGAATCTGACGACGAAAAACACTTTTTTAGGATGCTTTTTCGGTAGCGATCCTTGGCAGTTTGGGTCGTCACAAGGGGGGGGGGGAAAATCTGCCAAGGGGTTACGCCTGATCGGTGGGGATTCTCCATAACCTCCGTAAGGCTTTTGACATTCCTTCTCCTCTGGGCCTCTGAGCTTGGAAGAGGTCTAGGCCTGGGAGCGAGATGGAGCCGATCAGACGCACCCTCCACTGGCACTAGGGTACACTTAAATCACTCTCACTGTGCTTACCTTGTAACATCAGCATATTACGTTCCATCCTTTGTAGTGCAGCTTTAAGATCTGCAATTTCCGTTGCTGGATTTTGCAGTCTTAGTACAAGAGGAAGAAGATACAGGTTTAGGGTTAGGTGTTATTTTAATAGACTCGTTAGAACGAGACCTACTTACGCTTCTGGAGGAAGCCTTCCTAGCCCTATCCATATCTAATTTCCTTAAATAGGAATTTAAATTCTTCCATTCATCCTCATTCAAACCTGCACATTCATCACAGGTGTTAGATATTGAACATTCATTCATTCAGGTGGTTAGATATTAAGCATTCTTCATTCTACACCCCTTACAAACTGTGTGAGGATCTACCGAAGCTTTCGGTAGCCTCACCATGCATCCCTCATTTACACACTGTCTTCTAACCGTAAAGCTAGAATCTGACATTATGAGAAATATCCAAAAACCAAGTCCAAATAACAGTCCACGAAAGAGTATGCCAAACCAAAGATCCAATACGTCACCAAAATAACCGGCTTAGAAGATCAATAGCGATGAAAATCACGAAAATCAAATCAGGAGTAACAACAACAATGTTGCTGTCACGGCCGATAGAGAAAATCTGTCTTAGAAAACGGGAATGATTCCTATTCCCGCCACCCAGCGGCAGGGCGGTAGATCACCTGACCTACCTGTAGAGTGTGCCGCAAAATTCGAATTTCTATCGGGGACGACGGAGTCTATAGCTAAGTATATATCTGACAGGTAAGTTGAATGCATAAAAACCCGTGATTAACTGAATCCGTGATTGCTGATCCGCGACTAAGCGAGGCCCCACTGTAAATCAATTATTTATCATACAAAAAGACCATACATCTCTGTAGGAGAGAGAGAGAGAAAAAATTATTTTTTTTTTATGTGATATCATTTAATCTTATTAAACTTACTAATACAGTATTAATCAGTATTAATATTTGAAAATTAGTAAATCATTTTTGTACCATAAAAATGCATTTAGTCATGAAAATAACATCAAATTACACTAATTAGTGATGATTTTTGCCGGAAAATCCTGCGAATAGGCGAATCCCCCAGAAATAATGGGTAGTTATGGTCCAGAGAGAAATCCGCGAATCTGGAGAACACGAATACGGGGGGTCCACTGTAATTATTAATATAAAAATGCCATTTTTGTATAGTTACCATCCAATTTCTTCTGCTCTTGATCAGGCATACTGTATGTGATTGTGCTACCCTGTCTTACTTTGGCTCTATAAAATTTGGTACAATACTTTTAATAACAAATCTGGTGGTTTAGATAGTTTTGTAGCCGAGTGCTTTCGTAGTACTGTTCTTAAACCTTTTTCACTTTTAACTTCCAGGTTGCTTTATATGTTGTATGGACTCAGGCGTTCGTATATATAATGTTGAACCTCTTGCAGAAAAAGCACATTTACGTAAGTAGTTATCCTAACGAGTTTTTTGTTATTAGGGATATAATAAACTGTAATAATGTTTGAGTAGTGTTTAAAATCATAGACATTAATTTTGAATGCTATGAAGTAAATTTTTATAATTAAATTGAAATTTCTGTATAGCATATGAATATGTTGCAGTACATTTTATTGATACCTCTATTTTCAGGTAGTATACTTTAGTTACAATGAGTGATGATTTGAGATTTGCAGTGGTGAATGTTGATTAAAGATGATGATCAGTTAGCCATGCAGTCCGATGAATGACGATGAAGATATGACTGCACAGCTGGACAGAGGAGTTACATCTCCTCTGAGGGCACCTCTTCATCTTCAGAGGCACTTCTTTAGGCAATTTAGGAGGCACTTCTTCAGGCAATTTAGGAGGCACTTCTTCAGGTGATTCAAGAGGCACTACTTCAGGCAATTCGGGAGGCTTTGGAGGGTCCTTCGTATGTGTTATGAACATGGTGATTGGCAGTTGCTGCTGTTGCTTCTTCATGGTGGTGAGGGCTTGATTATAGGGCTCCAATGCCATTTCAAGAATGCAGGAAAACTTTAAGGAGCATTCCATGTTCGGATCCCATGTTGAAACAAACTCTTGAACATCATTTATTATTCTCCTAAGTTGGGTCAGGCATTCCAAAGTCAGGCCCTCCTGCTCCTGCTCCTTTCCTGAACCTGGAGTGTCTTTTTCCTTGCTGGTAGACTTCATCAGGTCTTTTAAATCCTGGTCTGTCAGGGGGTCAGAGTGGGCATAAGTGAGGGTGCCGACTTCATCCTCAGTAATATCGTCAAAGCCTTCACCACCAAGAATTCTCGCCAACTTGACCGCCTTACTAATATGGACACAGTCTGGCCACAACTCACTCCAGCTTGCATTCATGGTCTCCTTCTTCATGTCCTTCAGCAACTGGTTGATGACAGACAGACACATAGCAACCGTGAATATATGCCAATAGGCTTTCAGTGTAAGGTCTATTGCATCAACAAGGCATTGGAAGGAGTTCCCAGTGTAGAGGGCACGGGTCACACCCTGGACCATAGGCAGGAGGAGAAAGGTGTAACACTTTGAACTCCATGTCCAAATCAGCCAGGTATTGCCTAACTTGAGGAATGAAGCTTTGATGGAACCAGTACTAAGGACTTTGGTGATCCAGGCCTTGTGATTGTGCATCCAGAACACAGGCAGCAATGCCTTGTTCTTAATTTTGAGTGCCTTGGGATTTGCAGCCTTGTAAATGAGGCCTAGTTTGAGCATAAAGACAGCCGCATTCCCTTGAATCCAAAGGCTTGAGCTTTGTCCTTCATTAAATATGCCCTGGATGACATCTTATTCCAGAACAGGCCAGTTTTATCAATACTGAAGACCTGTTCTGGGTGGTATCCATTCTCCTGAAGAATCTTCATGAAGGTCTCGGGATATTTCGCAGCCGTCTCATTGTCGGCTGATGTTGCTTCCCCATGTAGGGAAGCAGACTAGGTTTCCACCTTTGCTCACCTGAAAACCTTGGGGAGCTAAGGACAGTCCCAGTGGAGGCTCTTCTTCCTCTTCATTTTCCTCTTCAGGAGCTGGTTCATCATAGCCCAAGAATTCCAGTTCCCCTTCTTCATCACCTTCAAGTGCCTCTAGATTGCCGCCTTCCTCTTCTCTACATTGCCACCTTTTGTAGAAGTTGATTACTGCTGGTGGAGCTGTCGCACTTTCTCGCTTATGATGTTGGAGTCAAGAGGCACACATTCTTCTTATGGCATTCTTTGATTCAGTATGCGAGTGCAGATTCCATTTTCATGATTGTTTTATCTCTCACTGTCAACATTACTTTTGCTTTACCAAAGTATGTCATGGTTACACTTTTTCTGATTTCACTTTTTTTATGTATCTCAACATGCTCACATTCACATTAAAATGGTGGCTGACCGCGGCAAAAATTTTGCCCTCCTTCAACATAACAAGAACTTTTGCCAGAAGCCTTAGAAGGAGCAGGGTGCTTTTAGGGGGCATTTTCGGCATGATTCACATGGATATTTGCTGATACGTAAAACACAGCTTCACAAACTTTCTACACAATGAGGCTGATGAAAGAGAGATGCCTGCAATTCCATCTTCGCGAGATGGGACTCTGGTTTCAACCAGTCAACCCCAAGTGTATAGATATGAGCAACAAGTATAATGAATGCTGCTCCTGGATTGGCTGCTCTCCAGATGGCAGCCAATAGTGTGTCAAGTACCATTTCGTCTGGGTACTGTTCTAAGAAGGCGTCATGGTGTCATAAGAGTTATTATCTGCAAAAATTTGGCTTGAGTGAGGCATCATTTAAAAAAACTATTTATGTAATTGAAATTTTGCTGTGTTTACATTAACTTATTGCAGAACTGTAATATTTGAAAATTAATTACAGAACTAATATTTGAAAATTAGTAAATCTTTTTCATAAAAAAACATTTTCATACATTCAACTTCCCTGTCAGATATATACTTAGCTTTAGACTCCGTCGTCCCGACAGAAATTCAAATTTCGCGGTACACGCTACAGGTAGGTCAGGTGATCTACCGCCCTGCCGCTGGGTGGCAGGAATAGGAACCATTCCCGTTTTCTAATCAGATTTTCTCTGTTGCCGGTGCCTACAACATCGTTGTTGGTACCTCCTGATTTGATATTAGTTTTTCATCGCCATCGATCTTCTGGGCTATCTTTTGCAGGGAAGTACTGGGTCTTTGGTTTGGCATACGCTTTTAGTAACGTTTTAATGAATTTGGCTTCGAATTTTCGAAGAAAATTTTGCGTGAAACTACCAGTTTTTTTGGTAGACACTCACATATTTTGCATAAAGGGAAATGTTAATATCTATTCACTAATACGTGTAAGAAGTGTTAAAACTTGATTGAGGAAATATAAACACTAACTTCCTACTTGAGGAAGTCAGAAAAGCATATGACTAGAAACGCTTCCTTTAGAAGCTTTAATAAGTCTCGTGCTAACGAGCAGTTAGAGTATTAACAGTACTAGTAGTTGTTGCATCCTCATCACCTTTTTACCTCACAGAAACTACAAATTCATCTTGTGCAAATTTGAAGGATAAATGGAGGGAGCTCAAAATGCGAGCTCTTAAAAAAGGTAAGAAGTGAATATAGTGTTTCCAGTGCAGTGGAGGGTGCGTCTGATCGGCTCTGTCTCGCTCCCAGGCCTAGACCTCTTCCAAGCTCCCAGGCCCAGAGGAGAAGGAATGTCGAAAGCCTTACGGAGGTTACGGAGAATCCCCACCGATCAGGCATCCCCTCGGCAGGATCTGGAGCATCCCAGACTGCCAAGGATCGCCATTGCAAAGGCATCCTTAAAAAGTGCGTCTCTTCTTCCGATTCTTCATCTTACATCCAAAAAGACAAAGATTGGACATGTTTGGATTTCAGACGATCTATCGCGTTCTCTAGAAAGTAAGAGAACCCTGAGCTCCAACCAGGAGCGAAACACCAGCCAGGAGCCAGGAGCCAACCATGAGCCAGGAGCCAACCGATGAGGCTCCAGCCAGGCGAGAAGCGTCAGCCAGGCGAGAGCCGCATTCCAGCAGCCAGGCGCGAGCCGCGTTCTAGCAGCCAAGCGCGAGCTGCGTTCCAACAGCCAGTTCCTGTCTGCTGATCTGCAATCTTCCAAGAAAGAGCCTATTTGGCGAGAAGTGCCAGCCAGGCGAGAGGCGCCTTCCTGGCAAGATGAACTTTCCAGGAGCGAGGCGCTATCCAGACAAGATTCGCCAGCCAGGCGCGAGGAGCCTAGCAGGCGCTCGGAACTATCCAGGCGCGCGGAACCTCCTACACAAGCGGAACGCTCCAGATGCGAGTCGCCTTCCAGGCGCGAGTAGCCTCCCAGACACGCGGAACTTTCCAAGCGGAAGTCACCTTCCAGGCGCGTGGAACATCCTATACAAGCGGAACGTTCCAGGCGCGAGTCGCCTTCCAGGCGCGAGTAGCCTCCCAGGCGCGCGGAACTTTCCAAACGGAAGTCACCTTCCAAGCGCGCGGAACATTCCAGGCGCACGTAACTTTCCAGGCGCGCGGAACTTTTCAGGCGTGAATCGCCTTACAAGAGTTCTCTTTTTAGTTTTTAGCAGGATCAGCCTTCTCCTGGCAAAGGCGCAAGATGTCGCACAGGCGGCCGTCGCTTTTGTCAGGATGATTCTGATACTGAGAGAAGTCCTTCTCCAATATTCAGAAGACTGCTGTAACAGGCAGTTCCTCTCAGCGTGGAATCTCTCCTTCATTCATACTCTTCCCTCATTATGACGAGGCAAGAGCTACGGGAGTTTTCTTAATAAGAATCTCATCTATTCGGCGTTCGGGAATGACTGCGGAAAGGAAACATCACTCTTCCTTCCGTAAGCTCAAGATTTGAAGAGGAATCCTGTCCCTTCCGCGATTTCTGTGGAAATCATTAAGACTTAACGAGTTCTTGGATTAACTTCCTTCCTTAGGGAGATATTAAACGTATTGTCAAGGAAGTGCATAACACATAATTGACAAAAAATGTATACTCTTTGTATCTTAATGGGTTAGTTCTCATTGACAAAGATCTCAATACATCTTATTGCGTAAGCATATAAGCTCTCTTGGACAAGATTCGGAGGAGCTCTCATTCATTGATTAGAGGCTCTTCCAATTAATAGACACGTAGAATACGTCCTTATGTCCAAGAGAATAGGAAGCTTGAGAGATTCTCTTCGATTCTCGGTTCTCACTTGGGATCTCCTTCGGCTAATACTACAGGCGGTCCCCGGGTTACGACGGGTCCGGCTTACGATGTTCCGAGGTTACGACGCTTTTTCTTAAATATTCATTGAAAAATCCGCTCTGGGTTACGACGCTTGTTCCAAGGTTACGACGCCGACGCTTCAGACGCTCTTGAGTTAACGACGCTTTTAAAAAACCCATACTATGATAAGAATCCTTTAAAGTTTAGCACAGTATATTAATAAAAATAAGTTTTTGGTTAGATTACAAAAAAAATTTTGAGGTTATGATGATTTTCAACTTTTTTTTTTTTTTTTTTTTTTTTTTTTTTTTTTTTTATGTCGTATTTTTTAAGTTTTTTTAGTGACGCCTCATATGCGGAACTAGTTTCCGAGCGAATGAATACACTAACTTGGGATGCGCAGTTTATAACAGTCCAAAAGCGCAAATAATGAAAAAATCATTGTCTGTTTCCAGTATACATAATTAACAAAACTAAGTTTCTGGTTAGATTACAACGCAAATTCCAAGGTTACGACGATTTTTTATGCCTTTTAACGATACCTCATACGTAGAACTAGTTTCTGAGCAGAGGGCGCATAAATTAATTTACGCTATTAAACTGTATGGTAACCATAGTCAAGGATAAGGAACGCATTCTCAAACAGTATACATATCCTTTAATACAAACAGCAAAATATCATTGAAACATTATTTCACTTAAAGAATCCATTTATACTCTACTTAGACTTGGATATAAAAACCATAGTTTCTCTCTCTCTCTCTCTCTCTCTCTCTCTCTCTCTCTCTCTCTCTCTCTCTCTCTCTCTCTCTCTCTTCTCTCTCTTTGTATTTTCCGACAAAAATAATCACTAATTAGTGTATTTTTTATGTTGTTTTCATGACTAAATACATTTTTATAATACAAAAATGATTTACTAATTTCAAATATTAATGATTTGATTAATACTGTATTAGTAAGTTTAATAAGTTGAAATAATATCACATAATAAAAATAATAATTCTCTCTCTCTCTCTCTCTCGTCTCGCTCTCTCTATCTTCCCCTCTCTCTCTCTCTCTCTCTCTCTCTCTCATCTCTACTACAAAGATGTATGATTTTTTGTATGATAATAAATGATTACTATATTTTCAAATATTGATATTAATTTATACAGCAATAATATCAATTCATTAAAGAAAATACCATAGTGAATTAGTAAGATTTTAGCTTATATTTTAAAAATTATGGCAGAATGAAGGAAATCCCAGTTTTCTTCCAGGTACTAAAACTGTCAGATATATCAAGTTCTGTGACAGCCAGGAGGGGGAAGAGCTGCAGTGTTGCAATCACATGTTCATGAGATTTCCCCCCCCCCCCTCTCACTCTCTCTCTCTCTCTCTCTCTCTCTCTCTCTCTCTCTCTCTCTCTCACTCTCTCTCTCTCTCTCTCATTTACTGAGACTCGAGATTTTTTATGTACTTGTACTATTTGTTTTTAATACTTTCAAAAAATAATAATAATAAATAATAATAATAACTGTATAATTACAAAATTCATATGTGATAGTATTTTAAAGAAATACAATACGTACTAATCTATCCATGTCACTTTTAATTAAGGTTAACTCTCTCTTCTCTCTCTCTCTCTCTCTCTCTCTCTCTCTCTCTCTCTCTATCTCTCTTTTCGCTCTCTCTCTTTTGCCACACAAGATAATAATGTGTCATAGTGGTAACTCCTCCCTCTCTTTCGCTGGAAGCGTTATAAGTATTTTTTGAGAGAACAGAGAGAGATAAACACTCTCTCTCTCTCTCTCTTTTACCGAGATGAAAGAATTTTTATGGTACTAGTATGTAAAATGTTTATTGATAATTTCAGTTATTTAATAATAATAATAATAATAATAATAATAAAACTTTAATTACAAAATTCATAATGGTCGTATTTAAAGGGATGAAAATGACCTTTCCATTTCACTTGTAAGGATAATTCCTCTTTACTGAGATGAGAGAATTTTTATGGTAGATGCACGTGTTTATTATATTTTCAAATAATATAATAATAATAATAATGAAGTAGTAATAATACGATAACTAATTTCAAAAGAAAAATTCTTCCCTTTGTCTTTTTCTGTATCAATTTCCCTACCTCATAACTCCAGTGACACTCGGAGCTTAACAATGCCATACAATGGTCAACAGATTTAATGGTTTTATGTAATATCTCTCTCTCTCTCTCTCTCTCTCTCTCTCTATTCTCTCTCTATCTCTCTCTCTCTTTGTATTTTAATGAAAATATACAGTAATTTGTGAAATACACAGTGTTGCAACATGAAAAAAGTAAATTAGCCCTCTTACGACCGACTGGACGTATTTTACGTCGACTTCCAAAATTTTTGTTTAAAATTTGCGGAAAAATACTTATAAGCCTACCAGCCTAAAACTTTTGAATCACGCGCCTTGGGGGATGCTGCGAGTTCACGGATCAAGGTGTTGTTTTGTTTACAATCGTTACGCAGGCGCGCAAGCGCAAATTTCTTTCTTGCCGCACTAAAAAGTATCTGACACATCTCTGAAATTATTTCGTCACTTTGACATAATTTTTGTACCATTGTAAATTAGCCGTTACATGAAGTATTATATATGAAAATGTGTGCATTCTTATGTAGAATACAACAATAAAATACTCATGATTGTAGCTTTTATCAATTTTGAGATATTTTCATATAATAAACGATAATTGCCAAAATTTCAACCTTCGGTCAACTTTGAACTCTACCGAAATGTCGAAAAACGCAATTGTAAGCTAAAATGCTTATATTCTAGTAATATTCAATCATTTACCTTAATTTTGCAACTAATTGGAAGTATCTAGCACAATATTTCAATTTACGGTGAATTTATGAAAAAACTTTTTCTTTACGTCCGCGCGGTAACTCTTCCGAAAAAAATCATACATGCGATTGTGGTAATGTTTGCACCATTTTAAAATTAGCCGTTATATAAAGTTTTATATATGGAAATGTGCGCAATTTCATGCACAATACAATTAAAAACAACCCATGGTTGTAGCTTTTATCAGTTTTGAGATATTTTCATATAAATAACGATAATTGCCAAAATTTCAACCTTCGGTCAACTTTGACTCTACGAAATGGTCGAAAAACACAATTGTAAGCTAAAACACTTATATTCTAGTAATATTCAAGCATTTACCTTCATTTTGCAACAAATTGGAAGTCTCTAGCACAATATTTCAATTTATGGTGAATTTATGAAAAAAATAACATTTTCTTTATGTCCGCGCAGTAACTCTTCCGAAAAAATCATACGTGCGATTGTGGTAATGTTTGCACCATTTTAAATTAGCCGTTACATAAAGTTTTATATATGAAAATGTGCGCAATTTTATGTAGAATACAACAAAAAATAATTGAAGGTTGTAGCTTTTCTCATTTTTGAAATATTTGCATATAAATCACGATAAATAGAAAAAAAACCACGTTCGGTCAACTTTGAACTCTAAACCGGAAAATGGTTGAAAAACGCAATTGTAAGCTAAAACCTCGTTAGCAGTCCCTAGTATAAATTTCAGTCATTTATTTTCATCTTGAAACAAATTCGAGGTCTGTAGCACAATATTTAGATTTATGGTGAATTTAAAAAAAAACTTTCCTTCCCTCCGCGCGCGGATTCTCCGCCACAAATCTCTGAAATACGTACGTCCCATTCTCGGAATATTTGCTCTGTTTCATATTTGGCATTTCATAGAGTTTTATATATGAAAATGTGCGCAATTTATGTAGAATAAAACTAAAAATATTTGAAGGTTGTAGCTTTTCTTATTTCCGAAATAATTGCATATAAAAAATATATACAAAAAAATTCTACATTCAGTCAACCAACTTTTAAAAACTCGTCAAAATATGGTCGAAAACTGCAATTGTAAGCTAATACTCTTACAATATAGTAATATTCAATAATTTTCTTCATTTTGAAAGAAATTGGAAGTCTCTAGGACAATATTTAGATTTATGGTGAATTTTTGAAAAAAATATTTGTTTTTTTACGTCCGCGCGTTACGAATTCATGCATTATTTTGTGATAATATTTTTCTCTGTGTTGCTTTTATCGTTTTTACAATGTGTTATATACCAAAATTATCGCAATTTAGTGTACATTACAAAAAATGTAACTTGTTTCCTTTACTTTAACCGTTTTGCGCACAGCGCGATTTGAATTACAATTATTAATATGAAATTTCGTTTCTGCGCTATCATATATCGCATTATTTATATATGATAATGATGATTTTTTTCATTTCTGATGGTTGCATACTAAACTTCAGGCAATGACAAAAAAAGGAGCCAAAAATGAACTTTTAATCTTGAAAACTAAGCGCACTGTGATTTTTGAAAAAAATATTTTTTTCCGCTTCCGCGCTCACTCCGAAACTCCTCCGGCACACGGGAGACAATTTTTTATTTACCGCTCCGGCCTAAGAGGGTTAGTGATAATTTTAGAGATACGGCCCTAAGAAAAATTGCAAATTAGTGAAATTTTCCCTGTGGACATGTTTTCAAGAACATCGTTCCGGCTTACGATGATTTTCGGGTTATGACGCGTCTTAAGAACGGAACCCCCGTCGTAACCCGGGGACTGCCTGTAATTCATTCTATTGATGAAAAGAACGAAGATAGTAAAATTTCCATTCTCTCTCTCTGCCTCGGCGAGGAAAGAATGTAGTAGAGAATTTGGTGTATAGGACTACTGTATGGTCAAGTCATATGCGCATACCGTAGTTACCTCTATGGTTGGCAACTGAATTCCCTGTATCCTTCCAGGAGTTTCCTAGGTAAGGAATACGCTTGAATGGTTTGTTACGACAACACCGACTCAGCTTCTGTATTTAACGAAGGTTGTTTCGCTTAAATATACATTATTGAGAACTTCCTTAGGCTCGATAATAATTTTTATCATATTCCTTCATTGAATGAAGTAACTGGCAACTCAAGACGAATACAGCGAGACAGCGAACGAAGACTGCTGTCACTTTAGGCCAACGCAGTACCATCTAGTTCTCGGTCATGAGCGGTTGGTTACATCTCTCTCTCCTACGGGATTGACTGGCTAACCGTATCTCTCCCCTACAATCACGGACTTAGCCTCGAATTAAGGGGATTTGTAGGCAAACATGAATAACATTGTCTGTGTTTTGCTAAAAAGCTTTCAATAGAAAGATCTCTTGCAACTTTTCAATGCTGTTTACCACAATGTAACAGAATTATAGATGATTCTAACGCGGCAGAGCACTATATAATGCCCTCATGCGTACGAAAGCATAGCCTTATTAGAGAACGGAGCATGCTCAGTGAGAAGATGGATGAGTCTGATGGGAACCATTTTCTTCGTGGCAGAAGTTTGTTTCCCTGAATGGACGGACTATATTAAGCCTATAAAGTTTTTCCTACCAAGAAACGGAAATAACATATGAGAGGGTGCCGGGTACCATGACAGAGGTACAGATGTTCTGGCACATAGTCTAACAGAATGCAAGCAATTTAGTAGACTTGATAATTTCTCGATATAGCGAGTTGTTAACCGAAGGGTTCAGTAGCCTCTCTGACAGCAGGCTCGGTAACGTTACGGTTCGTTCCTGATTTCGTTCCCCGTCTAACTGGAGGGGGGTTCGATCCCAAGGAGGGACGAAATGATTTTTTAAATCAATTAGGCCAATTCCACAGCTCTCTCATATCTCAGGGAGCATCGAGAATCTATTTTTTTGCCCCTGTTCGCATTAACAAGAGAGAACCTGTTTGGAACACAGACACGGAACGTAACGATCCTTAAGAGGTCCGCTGCACGATGTTGCACGTCCGTGAGAACCTTCTCGATCGACGATAATAACTATTAACAGCTGTCTAATCTTAGTTGGAAAGAGAGTTGTGGAGACCTGCGATACGTCTACTTCATAGATCTCTTCACAATGTTGAAGACGAAGAGACTTCCTCTAGACTGCTTCCTTATTCTCGATCTAAGAGCGGTAGCAATATACGCCATCCTTTAGTTTGAAAGGGGAATAAACATTAGTCTTTTTTCCCTTATATATATAAATTCTTAACAGATGTATTAAGATAATCCCTGGCGTCAGAGGAAGAGAGGATGATGCTTTTCGCCCCATTTTGGCCTTCGAGAGGCTGGATTCACAGAGGTCACGTCCTTCTTACAGCACTTTTCTAAAGGCTTTCCCAAGAGAGTCGGTCTACTCTTATCAGCCTCACTTAGAAAGGGACCTCAAGAACCTCTCCACTCTGAGTCTGTCTGCGTGCAGACTGATGAGAAGTTGACATGAATGAGAGGATTTTTCAAGGTGAATGACAAGTGTCATGGCCAAGACAAGAAGTGCTGCAGATCGTGCTGGGTTGAATGAGGAAACTGTCCTCTTCCGATACCTCTGTGACCCACATGGCGGTTTTCTTCCCTTTCTGGGAGAAGAATCACCTTTGTATATGTATCTGCTATCAAAGAATACAGTAGCAGGCTATTCTCTGTCTCTACAAAGGGACTTAGAGATAGCAGAGGACTAAGATCTTCGGGATCTTATACGATACCTCAATACGACCAAGAGTAGGATATCGTACTTCGAGTGGGAATCTTTTTGTGGCCCGCAGATTCCATGTTCCGACAAGTTGGAACCTCTCCTCATCAAGCTTCTTTTAGAAATTTTATTAGGGAATTCATTTTTTCTCTTGGCCCTATCAACTACCAAGAGGAAAAGTGAATTTTTGTGTATTGGAATCTCGCATCAGATTCAATGGAGACTCAGCGATTGGTTCTTGCCAGCATAGTATGTCTGGCAAAGAACTAAAACCCTTCTAATCCTGGCTCAGAGCTTTGAAGTCAAGGGACTTTCCCAATTGATACGGGAAGAGATAGAAGGGTTTCTTTGCCCAGGCAGGGTACGTAAGTTTCATCTTCAGCAGAAGAAATGGCTGAACGTTTGCCTACAGAGTCTTTGGGGTGCGATGAGGGCTCAAACAGCTTCCCAGAAGGTACTCAGAGGGACACGATAAGAGCCAAGAAAACCCTGGGTTCGCCCACTTTCGGCTTGGAGTCTTCTTCGACTTCCAGACCCCTTCCCCTCCTTCGGGCAAGGAGAGGGAAGATTCTGCAACGAGGAACCTCCTCAACATGTAGGAATAGATCTCGTTAGCAACTGAAAGTACTCACCGAAGGATCCTCCTCGGAGGAAGGAAACTCTTCTCTCTCGTCCTGTATTAGATAACCTATCATGTCTACTGGGATGTAACTGGCTACAAGCGCCTCCCCCTCGGTCCTAGGCCAGAGGCTCCAGGTAGAAGAGTTCCTTACACCCTTCTCCAGTCTCCTGATAAACTATTGTGGTTTGTTCAGGATCCTCAGGCAACGAAGCGCCAGCCAGGCGCCAAATACCAAACAGGCGAAAAACGCCAGAGGCAGACAGCTCGAATGAACACGTTTATTGTCTGATGCGGAGAAGGAGCGGGCCTCCAACCTGGCGCAAATGCGCCAGAGGCGAACAGATCAGACAGGTGAGAGTGTCCGATGTGGACATTGCCAACCAGCCTCGAGACTCCAGCCAAGCTTGAAGCTCCAGCAAGTGGGGAGGAGCCAGCCGGGCGCCAGGTGCCAAAAAGCACCAGCCAGGAGCCAGGCTCCAGCCAGGCGCCTGGCGCCAGCCGAGAGTAATGCGCCAGCCAGGCGCGAGGCGCCAATCAGGCGCAAGGCACCAGCCAGGCACGAGGCACCAGCCAGGCGCTAGGAGCCAGCCAGGCGTGAGGCGCTAGCCAGGCGCGAAGCGCCAGCCAGGCTCCAGGCTTCATCCAGAAGAGATCCATATCAAAGAACGCCCTGGCCTTCTTTGAGACAAGTGTGATCTCCAAAGCACTTGATAAGTGCCTTGATGATTCCTTCAAACAGCTGAGAATTAAAAGCGCATGAAGTGCGAGCTTTTGCGAATTCTTGTTCTTTCCATAACAATATGTCATAAAGGACATATTAGCAGTCACATACGGGAGATGCAACTCTGTGTTGACTTCCCATTACCCGAATATGTCAAGATAACCTGCGAGAGATCCTTCTCTCTTGGTTTATACGTGTCTGCGGATACGTTGCTGGGATAGGGAGCCGATACTGATCCTTAATTAGTGAGTTAAATTTTATTTAACATAGAGTTTTTAGGGTTTTTTGAAAGGAGTTTGGGGATAACTCTTTTCAATTTAAGTACTAACCCTTGTGTTAGGATCAGGTGATCGTGATCGGTGTTGTGCTCCTTAATTATGCCACTAGGCAAGGTGTGTTGTCATGTAAGTGGATAAGACCCCATTGACAAATGCCATTTAGGCTCTGCCGAGTAAGTGGATAAGACCCCGTTGGCAGACCCACAAGAACTCTTAGCCATAGATCATTATCTCGCTGAGGCTCTTGAAGCGAAGCAGACTCCTGGGCAGTAGCCACGAAGTCTTCTGCTTAATCAGGTAGGAACCAAGGTTTATCTGTACCTACAACATATGTTGTTTACCTGTCAATTTCAGTAGTTAGCTGTCTCTTACCCACCACCAAGGGTGCCAATCAGCTAAGCATATATCTGACAGGGAAGTTGAATGTATGAAAATGATATTGTTATGATACAATAAAGTTTCATACATACTTACCTGGCAGATATATATGATAAATGGCCCACCCAGCCTCCCCGCAGGAGACAGGTGGAAGAGAGAAAATCTGATTAGAAAATGGGAATGGTTCCTATTCCTGCCACCCAGCGGCAGGGCGGTAGATCACCTGACCTACCTGTAGTGTGTGCCACGAAATTTGAATTTCTGTCGGGACGACAGAGTCTAAAGCTAAGTATATATCTGCCAGGTAAGTATGTATGAAACTTTATTGTATCATAACAATATATTTAGTCACGAAAATATACTTAGTACATATGCATGAAAATGCTGTGTGCCGCAGACAAAAACATGCATACTCTGCTATTCCTGTTGTCTTACGTATTTTAGATATATCCTGCATACTTTTAGTATCATCCTAAAACACTTTATGTACATACGTATCATATTATAAATCATCTTAAAACAAAACATTTAATAAAATGTACAACCTGCACAAAATGTCAATGCACATACTATACCCAGTTGACCCAGCATATACATACAGTTCAATGTTCTCGTTTGTGAGTTTTATGCATATGCTGTACAGTATACACTACGACAGACTAAGAATTATTCTTTAAAATATCCTAAACATTTTGCTTCTAAGGCTTCTGGTAAAGAGCCTAAGCATCAGAGGCCCTTACAGTTAATGACGAATGAGGAGAAATTAGACATGATTGTCATGTTAAGAGAGGGTAGAAGTCATGGAGTAGCAGCAGCCCATTACCGCGTGACTGAAAGTGCAGTCGCTTGCATTGAGAACAAGTATGAAACGGGCAAAATACTTGGGGAGGCCATTCTTGGACAAAAACTCACCTCCCTCTTTAAAGTACTGCTATCCCACCAATGGCCCAAATCTTTGAAAATTTCATGGTCTACAATTTGATCAGAGATGTTAGGAAGGTACAGACAGCGGTCAAGACATGGGATAAAAATAAAGAAAAAGCCACAACTTTCATCAGCACTATTATGAAATCATGAAGCCCTGTCATACCTTGTTTGTGCAGATGTACAGTTACCTCAAGAAGCCTGACGAAGTGCCTCCTGAAGAAGGTGAAGAGCCGCCCTCATAGGATATGTAACTCATCTACTTTGCTGCGCTGTTTGTCTTCTTCATTCATCAGGCTGCACAGCTATATCATCATCATCTTTAATCAACATTCATCACTAGTAAATGCTTTTGAAGTCATTCTTAAACATGTTACAAATGTAAGGGTCTAAATGAAACAGGCCACGAATTATATTAAAATTACCATGTGAAGTAAGTTGTATTATAGCAGATTCTAAAAGATTTCGTGATAAGACATCGTTTGTAAACAATGAAATACTACAACAATTTGGACCATTAAATACCTAAATTAAGAATAAAAATCCAAACCTGTAAATAAAGTGTATAATTAGTGTACAAGAAATATTATTACTGTAACGTAAAATGTCGAAGCTTACCTTTCGAGTGAGGCTATCTCCGAAAGTGGCAGTAGACGAGGAGGAGGAGGACAAACGGCAGATAACGTACGTACGCACGTACACTTAACTTTACGAAAACACATAAAAAATATAAGGAAAACTATAAAAATGAAATTTACGAAAAACATTAACAAAACTGTAACACAACTTACAAAAATCTAAAAATTACGTAAATTTTTTTTTTATTTTTTTTATTTTTAACTTTTTTTTTTTTACTTTTACGTAGGCTTTTTTTTTTTTTTTTTTTTTTTTTTTTTTTTTTTTTTTTTATACAGATTTTCAACTTCATCACCACTTTTCAAGATTCTGTTTTTTGTACATGCAACTTCCCCGGCAGATATATACTTAGCTATAGTCTCTGACGTCCTGACAGAATTCAAAACTCGCGGCACACGCAACAGGTAGGTCAGGTGACCAGCCCACTCCCGCCGCTGGGTGGCGGAATAGGAACCATTCCCGTTTTCTAACCAGAATTTTTCTGTCGCCGGTAGCAACAACATCGTTGTTGGTACCTCCTGCATGGAATTCTTTTCTTGTTGGCCGAGGATTATCTAACTTGGTCCTTTTTTGTGATGTACTTTGATCTTTGGTTTTGGCATACGCTTATCGTGGACCGTTTTTTGGATTTTGATTGGGATTTCTCTTTAAAATGTCTGACGTGGCACCCTGTATTTAGAGGGTTTGTGGCGAAAGAGGAATGTAAGGTGAGGCTACCGAAAGCATCGGTGGACCCTCACACAGTCTGTAAGAAATGTAGGGGAATGATTGTTCTGCGACTAACACCTGTCTGGAATGTGAGAGCTTAACGGAAGTGGAATGAAGACCTTGGCTTCTTATGTAAGGAAACTTGAGAAAGATAGAGTTAGGAGGGCTTCCATCAGAAGCTCAAGTAGATCCTGCTCTAATGAACAGGAAGTAGCTCCTAACTTTTCTAGTATCTCCTGCTCATAGTTTGGCTTCAGCCCCTTCCCCCAGCAGCGAAACCTGTAGATGCGTCTACGGAAATGGCTGCAATGAGAGCCTCAATAATCAGCTTGAAATCGCAACTGCAAGCAATGAAGAGACAGGTAAGCGCAGTGATGTGTGCAGTGATTTGTGCAGTGTCCCCAGTGAAGTGGAGGGGGGCGTCTGACCGACTCCGCATTGCTCCTAGGCCTAGACCTCTTTCAGACTCCATGACCAAGGGAGGAGGAATGTCGAAAGCCGCAAGGGGGATGTAGAGTATTCCCAACGGTCAGGCGTCCCTTCGGCAGATCCTGTAGCCGCTTCCCAGGCTGCCAAGGACAGCTATTGCAAAAGCGTCCTCAGGAAGTGCTTTTTCGGACTCAGACTCTTCTTCTCCAGAAGAGGATGGAGTTCTTCCGCTAAGTCGCGTCCGCTTAAGAGATCATGGAGGACGCCAGCAAGCGAAGCGTTGCGTTCCAGTCCTGAGCCTTTTCCGGAGTATTCACCTGCTCGTAAGAAGAGAGCTATGAGATCTCCTGACTCTTCTCCGGAAGACTTATCACACAAGACGAAGGAAGTCTTGGTATGACTCCAACAGCAGTTGTCTGCCTTAGTGGGAGTTCTCTCTGAAGGCTCTTCTAGGAAGAAAGACATTTCTCTTCCCATCAAGAGTTCTGTGAGGAGAGCATCAGAGAGTAAGCGTCCTAGCGTTAGCAGACGCTCCTCGCCTGAAAGGTTTTCGTCCCCAGCGAGACCTTCTTCAGTCACATATGACAGGAATCGGAAACTCCCTACGAGCAAGAGTTCTCCCAGGAGTTTTGATGGAGACGATTTTGCCTCTCATGGCAAGCATCAGGAGCCTGATTCACGGATTTCTCGTGAGAGAATTCGTGCGACTAAGAGCTCCGGGAGAGAAGAGAGCCCCTCTCTATTCAGAGCTCCGCAAAGAAGGAAGGAGCGTTCGTTCGTCTAGACATTTTCCTAAGGATGCAAGAGTTTCGCCGAATAGGCGCCGAAGCTTAGACAAGTTTTCTTCACCTTCCAGGAGGGATAGGAGAGATTCTAGCGCCTCTCCGGATGGACGCAATGGGAAAAGGAGTTATTCGCCTGCTAGACGCAGTCACCAGGACGCAAAAAAGTCCCCTCATGGACGACGGGAAAAAAAAAAGGGTCTCTCTCCTCGCAGGCGCATTTCGCCTTCTAGGCGTCCTCATCAGGACGCAAATGCCTCTCCTTCTTGGACCAGGCAGCCTCACCAGGACGCAAGCGCCTCGCCTTCTTGGCCCAAGCGCGCTCACCAGGACGCAAGCGCTTCTCCTCTTGGCGCCAGGAACAGGATGTTCTCCTTTCGCCTAGCAGGCGCTCTTCGCCTCACAGGCGCCTGATTCAGGACGCAAGCGCCTCTCCTAGCAGACGCAAGGAGCAGAGCAGAAGCCCGAGTATAGGGAAACTCCAGGACTCGTGCAGGAAGGAGGATAGGAGTAAGGACGAAAGAAAAAGGCTTCTTTCGACGGATCGGTCTCCTGTTAAGGAAAGCCCGCTTCTCCTGCATCGCTGTTGGAAGAAGTTCGGATGAAGAGATATCCAAAGATGCAGGAGTTTCAGACTATAGAGACTTGCTTTCTCTTTTGCTGCAGGTGTTTGGAGACTCGCTACGCCAGTCGGATCCCCTTCGCGGATCGTTATTTATCCAGTACGAAAATGTCGAAGGCCTCCTCCTTCGTTAAGATGACCCCTACTCTTTCTATGAGAAAGTCTTTGAAGAGTCTCGAGAGCTGGCTCAGATCCAAGAAGGAAGCAGGGAAGACAGTATTTTCTTGTCCTCCCTCCAAGCTGACAGGGAAACCAGGTATGTGGTACGACACCAAGGAGCCTATGGGCCTGGGTCTCCCTTCGTCCTCTGATGCGGATTTTTCCGCTCTTGTAGATGCGTCTAGAAGACGCTCTCTACACTCTGCAAAAGCCTCTTGGGGAATGTGTGAGGTGGATCATCTCATCAAGGGCCTCTTCAAGACTCTCGAAGTCTTTAATTTTATGGACTGGGTTTTGGGAGCTTTAGCCAGAAAGGTCTCAAGAACCAGACTTCGTTACCATGGAAGAGTTGGGCAGTGTTTTAACCTGCCTAGACAAGGCGGTTATGGATGGCTCCAATGAAGTGGCATCCCTTTTTGGATCCTGTATTTTTGAAGAAGAGGGTAGTGATTAGCTCCTTCTTAAACGAAATCTGTGTCTCCTCTGCAGAGATCCTCCCTTTTATACGCGCCGCTCTCTAGTCACCTTTTCCTCAGGACATAGTGAGGGACATTTCAAAGACACTTTCAGAAAAGGCCACACAGGACCTGCTGGCCCAGTCAGCGAAGAGGCTAAAACCTGCTGTGCAGGTTGCGAAAAAGGAGAAAGTTCCCTTCCAGCAGCCCTTTCGGGGAAGGTCTGCACCAAGATCTTCTCTTAGAAGTAGACGACCGGAGAAGAGAGGAAGGTCTTCTCGAAGGCCGTTCGTCAAGACCCAGTGAGACTGTGGTCCTCCAGACAAAAGTGGGTGCCAGGCTTCTAGATTTTTACGAAACTTGGGCACAGAAAGGTGCCGATGCCTGGTCCCTATCCATCCTAAAGAAAGGATATTTAATCCCCTTCAGGGAAAAACCTAACTACGACTCCAAGGGAGTTAACAAGCAAACTACAAGGAATCTGTCAAGAAACAAGCCCTTCTACATCTCGTGGAGCAGATGCTTTACAAAAGGAAAGCCATTGAGGAAGTAAAAGATCCCTCTTCCCAGGGTTTTACAATCGCCTGTTCTTGGTTCCGAAGAGCTCAGGAGGTTGGAGACCAGTTCTGGACGTAGCGCCCTGAACGTGTTCGTAGCAAAGAGGAAGTTCACAATGGAGACGACAGCCTCAGTGTTAGCAGTTCCCGCTCCAGGGACTGGATGGTATCCCTGGACCTGCAGGATGCTTATCCACGTTCCAATACACCCGTCTTCCAGGAAATACCTCAGATTTATGGCTCAAGGAAGAGTATTTCAATTTCGGGCCCTATGCTTCGGACTATCAACAGCCCCCCAAGTATTCACGGGAATAATGAAAAATGTGGCTCACTGATACGAGCACAGTCGCGAGTCAGATGTCTGGAGGACTTAAAACTGACACTGGAGTTAACACAGTCCTTGGGACTGTTGGTAAACCTCGAGAAATCCCGATGATTCCCCAGCAGAACATTGTTTATCTGGGGATTCGGATGGATTCTCGGGGTTTTCATGTGTTTCCATCACAGGAAAGACAGAACCGCTGCTTGGAAAAAGTAGCAACCTTCCTAGAGAAAGAACAATGTTCCGCGAGGGAATGGATGAGTCTCTGGGTTTTCTGGGGACCCTTTCCTCGTTGGAACAGTTCATTTCTCTAGGAGGGCTTCACCTAAGGCCGTTACAGTTCTATCTAAGAGAACGTTGGGATCAGAAATCTCAAAATCTGTCCGATTCCTTCCAGATCACGAAGGAGATAAAGGAGGACCTGCGTTGGTGGATGAATCCGTGCAGGATCAACGAAGGAGTATCCCTTCACGTTCCGAACCCTCGGCTAGTTGTTGTATTCCGACGCCTCAGACGCGGGGTGGGGAGCCACTCTAGGACGAGAGAAGTGTCAGGCACCTGGAGGGGAGAACAGGTGTCCTGGCACATCAATATGAAAGAATTAGCAGCGATTCACCTGTCCCTCATACACTTCGAGGCTCAGATCTCAGGTTCAGTCCTGCAGATCAATTCGGACAACACAACAGCCCTAGCTTACATCAAGAAGCAAGGAGGGACGCACTCATTCTCCCTTTACAAGAAAAGCAAGAGAACTACTGCTTTGGGGCAGAAGAGAGAAGAATCACTCTCCGGACGAGGTTCATTCAAGGGGACAAAAATGTAAGAGCCGACCTTCTGAGCAGGAGAGACCAAGTACTGCCTACAGAATGGACGTTGCATCAGGAAGTATGCAACAGACTATGGAACCTCCGGGGGAGATCAAATATAGATCTTTTTGCCACCCATTGGAACAACAGGCTGGAAAGTTACTGCTCCCCGATCGCCGACCCCAAAAGGCGATTGCGTGGACCCCGCCCTTCTCCTCGATTGGTCCGGAATAGACGGGTAAGGCTTTTCCTCCGTTCAAAATATTATCGGAAGTGGTAAGGAAGTTTGCAGCAGCAGAGGGAGCCAAACTGACCCTCATAGCCCCGTTCTGGCCACGCAAAACTGTACACCGAGGTACTGGGGATGGATGGTAGCTTTCCGAAGAATCTCTCCCAAACAGGAGCGATCTTCTCAGACAACCCCACTTCGACCAGGTATCACAAAACCTGCCCGCTCTCAGCTCTGACTGCCTTCAGACTATCGAAGGACTTGTCAGAACGAGAGGCTTTTTCTCGAGAAGTTGCGAAAGCGATCGCAAGAAAGCTAGAAGACCATCTACTATTCGAGTCTACCAGTCGAAGTGGGATGTGTTTCGCAGATGGTGTAGAGCTCAGAAGATATCCTCTTCCAGTACCTCTGTGACAGATATAGCTGATTTCCTCCTTTACTTGAAGGAGAAATGTAATTTAGTAGTCTCTACAATTAAGGGCTATAAAAAGTATGCTATCTTCAGTCTTCAGGCATAGAGGCCTTAATATTGGGGAAGACAAAGATTTGCATGACCTGATAAGATCCTTCGAGACGTCAAAGAACAGAGGGATTAGAGCACCTAGTTGGAACTTGGATGTGGTCCTAAAAATACTTAATGACCTCAAAATTCGAACCTCCCTGTAAGGCTATGTTCAGAGATCTGACAAGGAAGTCTTTATTCTTGGTAGCGCTAGCTTCAGCGAAAAGAGTAAGCGAACTACAAGCCTTAGAACATAATGTTGGCTTCAGGAACGACTCGGCGTTCTGTTCCTTCAAACCGATGTTTTTGGCGAAGAATGAAAACCCTTCGAAACCTTGCCTCGAACATTCGAAGTAAAAGGACTTTCGTCGCTTGTAGGTACAGAGCGGGAAAGGGCTCTTTGCCCAGTGAGAAGCCTTAAGTTCTACTTAGAAAGGAAGAACGAACTAAAGGGGAGTAAGGAAAGTTTATGGTGCTCAGTTAGAGATCCCAGAAGGCAGATCTCTAAAAATGCTCAGGCGTTCTTCATCAGAGACGTAATCAAGGAAGCCCATTTAGCGTGTAAAGAAGAACAACTGGACCTCCTTAGAGTTAAAGCTCACGAGGTAAGAGCAGTCGCTACCTCTTTGGCATTCCACAAGAACTTGTCGATACAGACTCTAGTGGAGTCAACCTTTTGGAGATGCAATTTGGTCTTTGCATCTCATTACTTGAGAGACATTCAAGTGACTACGACAAGTGCTTTACTCTAGGAGCGTACGTATCTGCGGATTCGTTGCTGGGACAGGGAGCTGAACCCAATCCTTTTTAGTTTATTAAGTTAGGGTTTTTAATGGTGTTTGCATTTTGACTTTTATTGGTCGATTGAAAGAGGGTGCAGGAGTTGACCCCTTTCAAATCGTAGTGCTAACATGTTAGTGTGGTCAGGTGATCGGGATTGGTCGTTATGCTCCTTGTATTGTCTTAAATACCTAAAGCTCTATCATGTAAGAGGGTTAGCCCCCGTTGGTATGATACAGGGTCAAGGTTCGCCATGTAAGTGGGCTTCAGCCCCCCATTGGTCGATCCAAGAAAAGGCTCTGCCATGTAAGTGGGTCGCCCCCCCCATTGGTTAACGATCCAAGAAAAAAGGCTCTGCCATGTAAGCGGGTAGCCCCCATTGGTATGATCCGAAAGGGTTTATCAGTCGCAGGTCTCATCCTCTCTGGAACTCTGATGGCAAGCAGACTCATAGACAGTATCAATGAAGTCTTCTTCCATATCAGGTAGGAACCAAGGTTGTTTTTTGTTAATATACCTACAACGTATGTTGTTTCCCTGTTTTTATATTCAAAAATAATAGTATGTAACTGTCTCTTGCCCTCCCCCAAGGGTGGTCAATCACTACGTATATATCTGCCGTGGAAGTTGCATTGTTACAAAAATGATATTGTTAGTATACAATAAAGTTTTGTACATACTTACCCTGGCAGATTATACGATTAATCTGGCCCCCGCCCAGCCTCCCCTCAGGAGACAGGTGGAAGAGAAAAATTCTGGTTAGAAAATGGGAATGGTTCCTATTCCCGCCACCCAGCGGCGGGAGTGGTCTGGTCACCTGACCTACCTGTCGCGTGTGCCGCGAGTTTTGAATTCTGTCGGGACGTCAGAGACTATAGCTAAGTATATATCTGCCAGGTAAGTATGTACAAAACTTTATTGTATACTAACAATATCATTTTTCATCACTTGGTTCTTCCTTTTTGCTTTCAACTTTCTGTTTTTAATTTTTTGAGACACCCTGGTTCTTCCTTTTTGCTTACTCCTGCTATGCTGAAGGCCTCTTTAAAAAATAACTATCCAAGGAAGATTGCTTCTGCCTGCTTTTGACAATGTTCCTGAAAACGACTCAGGCAAACGTCATCGAACTGCGCAAGCATACGACCTGTGTGAGCCTTTTCGGGTGTTCTTTTTTTTCTATGAACGATTGCACTTTATGAAAAGCGGCTAAGACCTCCTTAATTTCTGCCGTTGTCATAGGCTCCTCCTCTTCATCGCCGCTGCTGGAGAACTCCTCTTGAACGACGTTATGTTGCATGGCCTCCAACTCCTTCAGGTCATCCGTCGTAAGCTCCTCTTGGTGCTCCTCGAGAAGGTCGTTGATGTCGTCCTCATCGACGACCAGCCCCATGGACTTGCCGAGTGCAACGATCTCGTCAAGATCTGGTTGCGAAACAGTTTCGGGATCGTCAACTGTTTCGGACTCAGCAGCACCAGCTTCGCCCACGTCGAATCCCTAGAAGTCTCGGTCGAATACGGCATCAGGCCAGAGTTTCCTCCACGAGGAATTCAAGGCTCGCCTCGAAACCTCCTGCCAAGCTTGGTCGATGAGTCGGATGCATATGACGATGTCAAAATGCTCCTTCCAAAATTCACGCAAGGTGAGGTTTGTGGTATCGGTGATGTCGAAACATCTTTTGAAAAGATGTTTCGTGTACAGCTTCTTAAAGTTCGCTATCACTTGCTGGTCGCATGGGCTGGAGGAGAGGGGTGGTGTTGGGTGGAAGAAAAAGAATCTTAACGAAGGAATACCTCCGCTAGGATATCTTCCTCGAGGCCAGGAGGGTGGGGAGGGGCATTGTCCAACACCAGCAGACATTTCAGGGGAGGCGCTTCTCTTGCAAAAAACTCTTCACAGTCGGGCCGAAACAGAGATTTTATTGTAGTGTCTTACCGAACAATTATACAGCCGTGATATCCACGAGCGGCAGGATACTAAATTCAAATTTAGCGCGTAGGCGTCGCCAACATTGGTGGTGATGACGTCATCTCCCTCCACTCGCGGGAGAACCAGGTACAACTGCCCAGGTGAATCCAATTCTTTTCCTGCCGGCGTCCGGTGAACATCGGTGGTCGGTGCGGTTGGATGACTTTGCTTCGCTTTTTTCTTGTGGATTTGATCTTCGGAATTGGTGAAGTACTCTTTTTTGGCGTTGTTGTTATTTTGCTTATTATTTAGGCATTGCCATGTCGGATTCTAGTCCGTCGGGAGTTAGGTTTTGCATCTCAGGATGTAAAACTAGATTATCCAAGTTAGAGTATGATTCTCACACTAAATGTGTTTAGTGTAGGGGACAGGTTTGTTCAGCAGATCGAACATGTAACGAGTGTAGTGATTGTACTGATTCTCAATGGAAGTTTTTAAGTTTTTAGTTCATACTCGGAGAAATTAGCTAAAGACAGAATTAGAAAAGCAGCGCTTAGGGAAAGTAGACTTGCTCTGCTTCGTCTTGCGATGCATCTGTTCCTTCTGTTTCTCCTCAAATTGTTATGTCTCCTTTAACTACACCTCCTATTCCTCCTACGAATCCCACTTCCTCTCCGGCTTCCCGTGTAGTTTCTTTTCTTCCGACACCATTGCCAGTCTGGAATCGAGGTTAGATCAGAAATTTTCGGTACTAGCGAATACGGTTTTGCAACTTGGTAATTCAGTTAAGATGTTTTTGGAGAAAGCGCTTCAGGTAAGAGTGTAGTTGAGGGTGCGTCTGTCTGTCCTGACACGTCTCCTAGACAAAGGTCACTGTCCAGCTCCCCCGCACAGGGGAGAGAAGATACCGGAAGTCCAAGGGAGTCGATCGGGATTTGCCCACAGACAGGCGCCTCTCTTGTTGAGCCTGTTGCGCCTCAACAGGCTCGTTAAGCGTTGGAAAGGTGTTGCGGTCAGATAAACGCCTTTTGAATGATTCAAGCGATTCGTCTCCGGTCGCGCGGCGCTCTTGGTCGAGATTCGCCCATTTCGCGTCCCATTAAAGAGGCGTTCAGGCGCTGATTCTTCGCCTTCCTCCAGTCAAGCGGTATAAGGAGCCTGAGAGTAGGGGTTGCGCCTCGGCCGTTAGCTGCTCGTTCGTCGCCTCAATCTGTGCCTTTTTCGGCTCATCTACTAGTAGAGATTGTGGTTTTAGCGCTGTAGCTAGCAGTTCTAAGGGTGTTTCTTTAGTGCTTTCTCGTCTGTTACGCCTGATGCGCCTGTTTCGCCTCGAATTTCGGCGGCTCCGAGCGAGGCGCAAGTAGTTTTTTCCGCCTCCTGCTGAACATTTAGGCTCTTCCAAGCCTACGTTAACTGTTTTTGATTCGTCTCTGGCGCCTTTGCGCAAGCAGTTAGAGATGTTAACCAACTGGATGAATGAGTCCAAGGGTGTTCGAAACCTTCAGCAATCCGGTTGTAGTTCCGTCTACTTCTTCGGCGGTATCGGAGAATGTTTTAAGAAGAAGTAGAGAGGAGGATTCACATCACCTCTCGTGTTATTCACGTCTCCTTAGATTTCTTCTGGTATCTTATCCAGATTATTTGAGAAAGCGGCTCCGCGCTCCCCAACTTCGACTTTTTGATGAGGAGGAAAACTTCAGACCCTCTCCTCCCAAAACTTGTTCTATCTAAAGCGGTTAGACATTCGTTGAAAGAGACGGAGAAATGGATGTCTATGAAAAGAGACTTAGGGAAGGCTCTTTTTGCTTACCCTCCCTCTAAGTTGCTTCGTAAGAGGTATAGGTTTTATGTAACTGGGGAAGCTCCTTCTCTGGGAGTTTCTGCTCCTCCCAGGGAGACTTCTCCAGTTAATCGACTCCTCTAGAAGATCTGCTTTCGCGCAGCGAAAGTTTTCTTTACGGCGCCTGAGTTGGACCACGTTGTAAAGAATCAATTTAAACTTTTGGGGAAGTCTTTAGCTTCCTTGATTGGACTATTGGCGCTTTAGCGGCCAAGATCGAAGACTGTCCTTCTCTTTCTAAGGAGTTAGCGGATGATTGGATTGGTGTTCTGTCCTGTGCGGACAAATCCATTAGGGATGGATGTGATGAGTTAGCTTCGCTCATCGCCTTTGGTACCCTTAAGAAAAGGCTTAACTTTGTTTGCTCCTTTGTGAAGATAACCTCTTTCCAGACGATGTAGTGTTGTCAATTTCGTCTGCGCTAGATAAGAAATCTACTTCGGATTTACTGGCACAGTCTACTAAGAGACCAAAGCTCCTTTGGAGACTGTTCCTTCGGTTTCTCCTCTGGCCCAAGCGCCTTTTCGAGGGAGAAAACCCAAGCTCTTCTTTCGGCCGAAGTCGAATTTGCGACCTCGGTCTAAGGCCTCGGCCAAGGTTAACAAACCTTCTAAATGAAAGCTCGGTTCTTCATGCACCAGTGGGAGCCAGGCTGGCTCTGTTTTGGGAGGAATGGGAAAACAGAGGAGCAGAAGCCTGGGCAGTGCAAGTACTCAAGTTCGGCTATCGTATTCCTCTCGTTTCACCTCCCCTCGCTCTCACCTGTGCCAATTCCATTCCAGGCATACTCTCCGGGCTCAGACAAATTTCTGGCGCTAGCCGCAGAAGTGGAAGCGCTTGTTCTCAAAGAAGCGATAGAACAGATAGAAGGGGATTTTCCTCCAGGCTTTTACAATCGCCTTTTTGTAGTATTCCCAAGTCATCAGGGGGCTGGAGGCCGGTTTTGGATGTGAGCGCCCTGAACTTGCATGTCCAGAAAACAAAATTTCATATGGAGACCACTCGGTCGGTTCTGGAGTCCATCAGACAGGGGGATTGGATGGTCTCTCTGACATGCAAGACGCTTATTTTCACATTCCGATACATCGCGAATCTCGGAAGTACCTGAGGTTCATGTTCGAAGGCAAGGTGTTTCAGTTTCGGGCGCTTTGCTTCGGACTAGCGACCGCGCTCCTCAAGTTTTCACCAGGGTTCTATCCCCGATATGAAGCTGGCTGCACATATTAGGAGTAAGAATCTCCCTCTATCTGGACGATTGGCTTCTCTGGTGGGAATCAGAGAGTCGGTGCATGAAGGACCCTTGGAACAACTCTGGATCTTGCCAGAAAGTTAGGAATTCTGGTCAACAAACAGAAGTCCCAGTTGGTTCCATCTCAGAGCATCCTTTATTTGGGGATGATTCTGAATGCTCAAGTTTTTCGGGCTTTTCTGTCCCCGAAGAGGGTTCAAGGCTGTCCTGGAGACAGTTCAGGAGTTCTTGGACAAAAAGGTAAGTTCTGCAATCAGTGGATGAGGCTCCTGGGCAAATTGACGTCAGTGGAGAGAATTTGTGACGTTGGGAAGACTGCACGAGACCTCTGCAGTTTTTCCTGAGAGCCTCTTGGTGCAGGAAGACACAACCAGACTCGATTACCTTTCCTGTCACAGATCAAAAATAAAAGAGGACCTAAGGTGGTGGCTCTCTCGAGCAAGGTTGGAAGAGGGTTAGATTTACGACCCATCCTCCCGAACCTACAGTTCTTTTCCGACGCATCGGACACAGGTTGGGGAGCCCTGCTGGGAAATCAACAGACTAAGGAACTTGGTCGGAGAAGGAGAAGAAGTTCCACATAAATGTAAAGGAACTTTTAGCAATTTTCCTGGGGCTCAGACAGTTTCGGAGCTTAGTAGAAGGTCGGGTAGTGGCAGTGCATTCCGACAACCTCCACGGGTCTCTCGTACGTGCGGAAACAGGGAGGACTCAGTCTTTCTCTCTATACGAAGTAGCCAAGGATCTCCTCCTGTGGTCAAACGAAGCGAAGGTTCAGCTAGTCCCGAGATTTGTTCCGGGAAAGATGAACATCCTGGCGGACGAGTTAAGTCGTCAACAGCAAGTGTTACCTCTGGAGTGGACTTTGGACAACAAGATTTGTCAGAAACTTTGGCGCCTTTGGGGACGACCGTCAATAGACCTGTTCGCGACATCAAGGAACAACCGTCTCCTCTTTTGTTCTCCAGTTCCAGATCCTCTAGCTTGGTCGGTGGACGCAATGCTGTTGGATTGGTCGGGTCTGGAAGCTTATGCATTTCCCTCCGTTCGGTCTAATAAGAGAGGTGCTGAACAAGTCATGTCGCACAGCAAATGTAACACTAACGTTAATCGCTCCCTTTTGGCCCAGGAAAGAGTGGTTCCCGGACCTTCTCCAGTTGTTAGTAGACTTCCCCAGACTTCCTCCAGAGAAGTGGCTTCTCAAACAACCTCACTTCAAGAGGTTCCACCAAAACTTGTCCGCTCTAGCTCTGACAGGGTTCAGACTGTCCCGGAATCTTGTCAGAGCGAAAGGGTTTTCAAGAAGAGCTGCAGAAGCTATCGCTCGTTGTAGGAGAGAGTCTTCTAACAAACTCTATCAAGGGAAGTGGAGAATCTTCAGAGAGTGGTGTAGAAGTGCTAAAGTCTCTACTTCTGCGACCTCTAACAGAAATAGCAGATTTTCTTCTATTTCTTAGGAACTCTAAGAAACTGGCTCCTTCGACGATTCAGGATATAGAGCCATGCTCTCTTCGGTTTTCGACATCGACGTTTGGATATTTCCTCCAATTCAGATCTGTCGGACCTCATTAGGTCTTTCGAAACCACTAAGCTCTTGCAGGATACAGTGACTTGGAACTTAGATGTGGTTGCTTAAGTTCCTCATGGGGCCGGCCACCGTTTGAGCCTTTGAAGTCGGCTTCACTCAGGAACTTGACTAAGAAGGCACTTTTTCTTATTGCACTAGCTTCTGCTAAGCGTGTCAGCGAATTGCACTCTATAGACAAAAGAGTCGGTTTCTCTCAAGGCAATGCTGTATTTTCGGTATCTTGACCTTTCTACCAAAAATGAGAATCCTTCTAATCCTTGGCCGAGGAGTTTTGTGGTAAGGAACTATCTGATTTGGTTGGACATGAGGAGGAAGAAAGGCTCTTATGTCCAGTCAGGGCTATTAAGCAGTATCTGTTTGCCACTAAGGTATTAGAGGACAATCTTCTAAGCTCTGGACCTCGGTTCAAATCCCTCTCGTCCTCTTCTAAGAATGCTATATCGTTCTTTATTAGAGAGCTTATCAGGGAAGCTTACTCGCAGTCCCGAGAACGACAATCTTTCCGTTCTGAGAGTTAAAGCTCACGAGGTTAGAGCAGTGGCAACTTCTTTAGCATTCAGAAAGAATTTATCTTTAGCTTCGATTCTTCAGAGCACGTTCTGGAGATCGAATTCGGTTTTTGCGAGTCATTATCTCAAAGAGATAGAAACGGTTTTCGAGAATTGTAAAAACGTTAGGTCGGTGGTGGCGGTTTCTGGCATGGTGTTGGGAGAAACGGCACAGGGGTCGTCACCTCTATGCTAACTTTTCACCTTGAATTGGTTGTCGAGTTCAAGGGAAGCTGGGGGTACTGAGTACCTGGATACTCACCAGTCTGTTAGATCAGATTTTACAATGGTTAGGTAGTATATGTTTTTAAATCTGGTGTTTGGTGACAAAATGTTTTTGTATGATTGAATTTCTGGTCTTAGCCAGGGCAAGGGCAATCTTTGTTGTTACTATCCTCTGTCAGTCAGCCTTGACTCGCTTGAACTACGGAAGGATTCCACTCCTGTAGAGGTAACTTTGGTCAAATTCCAATTCCTCGACAATAGTAAGAAGAGCACCGACCAGAGGCAGTAACAGTCTGCTGTAGCTCTCTTACAAGGTAAGGTACAACAGACACCTTGAGTGTTTACTGGTATTGTAATAAATGTAACCATTTAGAAATACTAGTGGTCCACTGAATCCCACCTTCCCATAAATGTGTAATCAGCTGTATAATTGTTCGGTAAGACACTACAATAAAAATGAAATTTTCATTATTAAAATGAAGTTTTATTGTATACTTACCGAACAATTATGATTATACCCCCACCCACTCCTCCTCCCCTTAGGTGGGACGGACGGGCAGAAAGAATTGGATTCACCTGGGCAGTTGTACCTGGCTTCGCCCGCGAGTGGAGGGAGATGACGTCATCACCACCAGTGTTGGCGACGCCTACGCGCTAAATTTGAATTTAGTATCCTGCCGCTCGTGGAAATCACGGCTGTATAATTGTTCGGTAAGTATACAATAAAACTTCATTTTAATAATGAAAATTTCATTTTACCCACTCGGTGAACAAAAGCCTCGTTACCCAGGCTTTTGCATTAGCCCTCCACATCACTGGAAGCTTCTCCTTCAACACTTTGTGGGCCTTGAAGGCTCGAGGAGTCTCAGAGTGATACACCAGTAGGGGCTTCACCTTGCAATCCCCACTGGCATTCGAACAAAGTGCGAGCGTAAGCCTGTCTTTCATAGGCTTATGCCCGGGTAGCTTCTTCTCTTCCTCCGTGATGTACGTCCGACGAGGCATTTTTTCCAAAAAAGGCCAGTCTCATCACAGTTGAAAACCTGCTGAGAACTGTAGCCTTCCTTGGTCATCATCTCGTCGAAAGTCTTCTTAAATAAGTCGGCCGCTTTTGTGTCCGAGCTTGGCAGCCATCCATGACGCACCACCGAATGGATGCCAGTCCGTTTACGGAATTTCTCGAACCAGCCATGCGAAGCCTTGAACTCTGGGGTTTGCGTTGAAGTCCCTTCCCCTCTGTCGTCTTCCACCTGCGCAATCAAATCGCCGAAAATAGCACTGGCCTTGTGAGTGATTGCCGTCTCCGTTACTGTCTTTTATCCAGACGAGGAGCAGCGTTCATCTCGTCGTGCACATGGCTCTCTTGCTGACAAAATAGTGATGCCTTCGATGGTGTAGTTGCTTTGATGGCATCCTTCTGTTTAAGGATGGTGCCTATTGTCGAAGGATTACGGCCGTATTCCTTTGCGATCACACTCAATAGCATACCAGCTTCGTACTTCTTTATGATCTCAACCTTTGTCTCCAGAGACAGCATGCGCTTCTTTTCGTGAATTTAAACTTTCTTGGGACCTATGACTACGTTAATTTACGTAAAGTTACACAAATACGTAATAATACAGTCTTCGCACAACACGATAATATGTACTGCAATGAAATCACTACGGAATTTACGTTACTAAACAAAATGTTGGAGCGAACGAATGCCGAATGCGTACGGTAAAGTTTCGGGTGCGAAGTGGCCAAGCTAAAGCACGCCAACACGTAGTACGTATGTATAGAAGATGCATGATGGGAGGGATGAAGGATCTCATGGCTTGGCTAGCATCAGGAACCAATGGGAGAGCAGGAGGATGGTGGCGAGTCTACGATAACTAAGATGGCGGCGTGCGGCGCGAGTTTCAAAATTGTTATTGGGCGAATCTCGGACTTTCAGAAACCTTTCGTCTCCTTGAAAACTTTTTCGTATGTAGCAGCAGTAAAAATTTTTCGTCTTTTGCTTTCGTAACTTGGAGTTTTTCGTAAGTTGAGCCTTTCGTATCTCGAGGTACTACTGTATATATATATATATATATATATATATATATATATATATATATATATATATATATATATATATCTATATATATATATATATATATATATATTATATAATATATATTGCTACGTTTATAGAACGCCTCGCCTTCCCAGCAGTGTTTAGTTTTAATTATATTTAATTATAAAAGTAGCAGCCATGCTGTCTCCTGAAGCTACTGTTGTTGGGAGAGTGGGGATGTCGTAGGGAATGATATTTCCGGTCTGACGGAAGCTTAGGGTAAGAGAGGCAGGTCACAGAGTAGCTAGGCTTCGAGATGGATTTTAGGGACTTCTACAATAAGACCTATTCTCCTTCCCAATTTGCTGGCGTTGTTTACCACCTTTCAGGCAATGCTCGAGGCGGTTTTTGGAAGCCCCGTGATTCGAAAGCAAGCAGTATCGCTCTCAGAGTCTGGCTTGCGGGACGTGTTCTCGGACAGAGGTCAAATTGCCAGCCTCCCAAAATTAGGCCTACCAAAATAGGCCCTACGACGCACTGGTGGACCCGGACCCCAGACCTGAACAGAGGTCGGACCGCATTCTTCTACAAGGATACACAGAATATTGCATAAAGGTACGTCTGAAAGTGTAAACTTCAACCCAGCACCTTTTACTACCATACGACTCTTGCTAAATTCATTTCCAATTCTTATTTTTACCCCTTCTACATCAGAACCCCTTTGTCCTCCTCGGGCCACGTGCTCCCCTTTGTGACTTGTTAAGGACCTAGTTTTCGTGCATACCTCAGTGAACCATTCGAGTTTACCTTCCCCAATGTTAGAGAATTAATCAGCCTTAATCAAAGTAAGAAGTCATTTTTCCTTTTATCTCGTTTAATCTGGGATTCTTTTCCAGATTCCATGAGTCACGTGCCGTCTCTGCCGCAAGTGTGCATTAACCCAAGTGAATGAAACCAGCTTGAATTGAATGAGACTATAAGCCCCAACGTGGGGGCCAATATCATTTAACTTTTCTCCAGGCCAGCACGGGCCTTTTTGTAAATAAATAGTTTAAAGTAACGAGCTGAGTTTTCTGGCGACCTTCCCCCTAAAGAAAGTTTACGGTAAGTTCAAGCAATTCCCTCTTGAAACCCCTAAATTACTTCCGTTTACGTATCTAGTCTCTCACAAGGCCCTATATACGTAAAATTGGCGACCTTGCCAGGATTGAACCTAGCTTGCTTAAAAAAAAGCTTGTAAATCGCGTTATCCGTTGTAAAACGTAAACTAAATTATTTTACAAAGCGTAAATCAAGCACACTTGCAGGGAAAGAAGACACACTGACTCACGGTAAGGTATTCCATTCATTAATATGATTATTCTATAACCAATGTTAGCTTAAGGTACGTTTAAGTATTTTTATTGTAGAAGTGTTTAAAAGAGCGTAGGTAGAAATCTTATTATTGTAACGGCGAACGCGCCAGAGCTTTATTTTAGCGGCGAGCAAACAATTTGCCCCGCGAATTTTCTGTTACTTTGTGCTGTCCTCGTAGGAGCTCTCACGAACACGTGTGCAGATAGATGCCAGAAAGGACCAGATCAAACTAGGAAGTGCTTTGCCAGGGTTTATTGCTGTATGAGAAAGCCTAGCTAGTTAGGAGTGTTTTACTAATAGTTACGGCAAAAGAAGTGTACAATTCTTTTGTCTGTGATATGTTAGGGAATCCATTTTAACTTAGTTTTCATTCCAAGTGTTGGTAAACCGCGTTACCTCTCGGCTAATTCAGCTTCGCGCTCTCATCGCGCCTGCGCGGTCTCAACCAACCTTCGTCTCATTCACAGCGGCAGCCATGTTTTTATCCCTTTAAACATTACCTAAACAATTTAAGCAAAGTAACGTAAGTCTCAAAGTTTTAACGTAAATAATATCGATCTTGGTACTAGTATCTATCGTCCTGCCAGAAAAATTAACGTAATTCGCCTTGAATAAGAAAGTAGTATTTTGTGTTGTAAATTGCCTTCGCATTTACAGAGAATCGGCTGATTCGCCCGCGCTGCGGTCAGCTCTCCTCACATGGTTCACATCGCATCGCTCACTCGCAGCGCTGAGCGAAGTTTCATTTCACTTCGCACTTAACGTAACCTCATTTACAATTGTTTGCTAACATCGTTTTAAAATCCTTACCGTCATTTCACTGTTCACGGGGACCTAGTAATCTTACATAAAGTTAACGTAAATCTCAAGTAGAGTCACTTGCAAGAATTGTTAACGTAAAACGCGTCTTTGTGAAATTCATATTGAAACGCAAATCATTTCATAAGCGCAAGCCGCTAACATTAACGTAAAAATCGTTCAACGCGAGCGCGTTATCATTTTCATAAAACGTTTTCAAAAGCAATTCTTTCAGTAAACGTTAACGTAAGTAGATAATTTAACGCAAGTTGCGTCATATTAAACGAACATTAGTAGTTCAATTCAAATATAAGGGAGTTCATTCATATATCATTTTCACCCTCTCCGAGAGAGAGAGAGAGAGAGAGAGAGAGAGAGAAAACCAGAATCCATTATTCACGAAGCCAAGAGTACTACATCTTACCATTAATTATAGCATGCCGAATTAACCTTATTTTAGTCTCTTGTGTCTTTCATTTACACAGCGTGATACGTACGCGCATGTCCAGTGCAGTTTGCAAACATTTTATTTGTTTCATTATCGAGTACTTCAGCGAGTGACTGAGCATTTCTAAAATTTCCATTACCTGTCGTTGCCCGAGTGGTCTTTTCATTTTCTTTATCACGAAAGACTTGCGTATACCGCAAGCACAATTCGCACAGTGTGCCACGCCAATTCATTACTTCCAGACAGGGAAGTCGTTACCAGTTTAGGACTGGCCACCACCAGTGCACGTCAGGTCTTATCATTTTACAGTGCCACTAATTCTTGACCCTGTCCATCGACTGGCTGCTGAAGTACTCCCACCTTTTACTTTCTCTCCTCCACCATTACACTCTGCCCCGAACAGAGTGCCATTTCACTTCGGTATACTTGGGTATACTGCGTGTAGTGTCCGGGACACACCAGCACGATACCAGTGCTCAAAGGAACGCCTCCTCATAAGTGCCATTGCACCTGTACAGGCCGTACAGGTAGCCATTAAACCTGCGTGTCCGTCCTTACGGAACGCCCAAATAACTAGTGTGTCCGTGTACAAGGGTCAGTGATCCTTCGGAACACTCATCAAAGGGAACGCCTCCCGAAGCGCCGCAATACCAGCCCTAAGTGCTGACAAACCTGCGTGTCCGTCCATACGGAACGTCCAATTCATTAAAGTATCCGCCATTTTGGATCACTGAACCAAGGAACGCCTCCTCATAAGTGCCGTGCACCTTGTATTGGACCTACAGGTAGCCCATTCAACGTCTCCCAAGTTGGGAACGCCCGTAAGTGTGACGTACACAGCACACTTCATTCGATTTTTTCACCTCAGCAGAAGGTGCCATTCACAAAGTGCCACCGAGCACCCAGTCCTTTCACTTTTCATTACCACATTGCAGAACCCATTTCCAAGTGAGTGCCACTTTCCACAGTAGGCACTCCTATTCCATTCAGTACCCTTTCCTGGCCATTATTTTCATTTTCTTCCGAGCCTCTACTGTAGCCTAAGGGAAATGTCTTCCCCTGCTTCCCGCGACTTCTTTGCCAGAGAACTAGAGAAGCTCGAGGAGCCCTCATAACTCTGGCAGGGAGGCTGGTTACACTGGACCAGCACTTGACCAGTGGATAAAGACGCAGCAGGCTGCTGCGCGCCAGCAGGGAAAGGAAGAAAGCGAAGCAGAGAGGAAAGCCGCAGAAGCAGAGAGAAAAGAAAGAGAAGCAGAGAGGATAGCCAGAGAAGCAGAGAGAAAGGAAAGGGAAGAAGAGAGAAAGCATGAGCTAGCTCTCCTAGATGACGCAATCTCTCTGCTAGTTTCCAAGCCCCAGACCATGAGCTGGACTCCCGGTAAGAGGTGGTTGCGGAGGTTCTGCACCAACTTGTTGTGTGCGTGGGCATGCTGTGGATTCGACCAGTGCCCAAGTCGGTCTCTACCTTGGGAGGAGAGCTTCCAGGGTGAACTTCTCCAAGGCTACCATGTAGCCCTGCCTGATGAACTGTCTCCTAGCCCTATCGGTGGGTACAAGGTCATGGCCGACACCGAAGCCCAGGTCTCCCTTATTTCCAGAAAGGCATTGCCTAGGGGTGCCAAAATCCGGACGGACGAAGAAATTCAGTTCGAATGGATTGACGGTAACCTCTATTCTGTTCCTTCGGTCCTTCTGAATGTGAAAATGCCCTTTCTGGACCAGGTGACCAAGGAAACCACATTGTGCCGCCTGGCCGTAGTTGACCAATTCCATGATGTTTATCAGGTAATATTGGGCCGAGATCTACTAAAGCCGTATCTCCCCGCCCTGGACGCAGCTCCCACTACCAGATGCACCTGGACACCTGCAGCATGCCAGATAACCACACAATCAATTTTAGGTTCAGAGGCTAGTGCCTCCGATGTCCCCGACATCCTGTCTATTTGCGAACCATGGCCCTGACCCAGTGTCAGAGCCCGAAGTTTCTTCCGCACCATCCTAGCCTCTTACCATTTTACCGCCTACCTCCTCCCTTTTGGAAGAGGTAAGCCCACCAGTTAACCCCAGAATTGTTTCCGAGGGTGATTCAACAGAGGTTTCCTTAACCTCCCCACGTCAAATCACTGCCAGAGAGGACTCTTCACCTGTGCCAGAGCACACTGGCCAGCCTTGGTGACTCCGCAGATTCGCAACCTGTGGGGGCATCTCGGCCTTATCATCCAGTGCCACGGAAGAGGTTCTGGAACAAGTTCTGCCGAGACTGTGGCCGCAAGGGTCACATGTCTGCAAATTACGGAGGGTGCGCGAACCACAATATTCCAGCCATCGCAATGGCCGTCACCAATCCTTCTTCTCTAGGACCCCCAGCTAAGGGCCCTATAACCGTCGCACCCCTCCAAAGCCATTATCAGCCAAGCCACGTCAGAGGCCTACGACGACTCTGGCGCTCAAATCTCCCTGATACGGGGGGAAGACAGAATTCCCCGAGGGCTAATGTTGATAGACGTCGATTGATCACCATTGAAGGTATCAATCACATTAAACTGATCCTTCCGACCGTCCAATTGAGGGGTCACTAGACCTCACTTCTCCAAAGTTTGTACCCTTGCAGTTGCAAGCTACATTCCAGGAGGTTACGACCTCCTCCTAGGGCAAGACATGAAGTCTCCCTCGCATTCCAAACAGCCTAGCCTAGGGGTCCTAACCCCACAACAAATCACTCTAAAGCAAGGAGTAATCGAAATTTTATTTTCTTCCTCCAGGAAGTACAACCACCAACAGTCTCCCTCGTTACCAGGAAGGGAGATTGATCATTCACAGTTCCGTTGCAAAACCTGCAACGTAATAGGGCACTCTACTAATTGGCCTAGGTGCCCTAGCCGACTATCAGCAGCGGACACTGTCCATGTTCCACAAGGCCTAGCCTTCAACCAGAGACAGGAGCCTCTGTCTCCCATTTCCAAGGGCACGCTGAGAGAGGTATTGCACCTCCGGTACCCGCCACAGGTCCAGTCGACCTCAACTCTCTGCCAGTGCCACTTGGCAAGCACTGAGCAGTACCAAGCTCCGTCCAGCCTGGACGTAGAGCCACCACCGAACTTGACCTCTGCGCCTGGCCCCGAGCTAGCGCCGGCGCCTAACCTTATCAAGGATCCTCCTACAGGAGATCCTCCAACAGGCATGGAGCTTACCACAGCCCATGGCCAATCATTCTAGTTCCTTCTTTTCATCCTTACCTCTGTCGCCCGAGGATGAACCTCCGGCAGACCTTACCTTTGTACCTCCTCTGGAAAACCAGGAACTGCCCAACCAGGAGTCAGCCTGGAGTTTTCCCCCTTACGACGGCTGTCACAGCAGCCGAAGTGAGGCGGGCCCTCCCCTGCAGTAGGTTCCACCTCTACGACGGTTGCTGCAGATACCGAATGTGTGTTCTCCTGCAATCCCTCAGGCTACCACTGCCTCTGCTCCTGCCGGCGTTTCTGGCCTTTCCCCAGAGTCGGTGCCTCCGTCTACTCCAAGGACTGGTATAGCCAGGTCCTGGAGGAATAAGAAGAAGAAGAAGGGACGTCATTAACCTACTAACAAAAGAGCCACATGCTCTCCTGACACCTGTGCCTGAGGTACAGTGTCACATTCATTTGCAGAATGATCCTGGCACCTACCCAGAGAAGGGTAGCCAGCCTGATCTCTGCCAGTAGCA
>NC_087200.1:161941788-162006788 GCF_015104395.2 Macrobrachium nipponense
AATTGATACGAAGCAAGCTGCCATACAGAAACTCGGGATACCAGTGTTACTCAACTCAGGAATATATTGCATAATGATCTATCAATTTTGGACCGCTTATTATTTCAAAAACTGTTTACCCAAATATATTAATGATTTTGTATCCAGTATTTATCAACGTCACCAAAGAAAACTTCGGAACTTGGGTGTTGTTACTCCTGTTTTTTAACCATAGAAACAACTGTATTTTAATTTTCTAACTATGTCTTGTCAAAGAGAGAAGAGTTTTTATTGTCTTTTGGTCTTGACTTTTGCTTGACTTCCTTTAGACCTGACTATGCCAGATTCTTTTATCCATTTGAAGTGCTGTTTTCAACGATCTTATAAAGTTGGACATAGATAAAAACATCAGTAACTTGCAACAAAAAAATAACTGCTTTGGTCCACAAAACTTATTCACAGCTAAAAATCCTCATGGACCCTTGTTTTTCAGAAAAGATGATTTAAATATACTTTTGGCCTTAGAAAACGTGAAGACTTGGTAATCTGTAAGCCGGACAAGGGCAAAGGTGTAGTTTTTATTAAATAAAAATGATTACATAACTAAAATGGAAAGTATACTTGCAGATACCACGAAATTCAAACATCATGGTGATCCTAATTTTTTTAGATATCTATAAGAGGGAAGATAAGGTTAACAGATTTCTGAGAAATTTAAAGACAGATAACGTCATAGATGAAATACTTATCAGAAAAACTGTTTGTTACTGGCTCTGCCTTCAGTATCTTATATGGCCTTCCTAAGGTTCATAAATCCAATATACCAATTAGACCGATTATGGCTGCCTATAATAGTCCATCCTTCTCAAATTTCAAAATTTGTCGTGTCCTTATTAAGTGAGCATGTTTCCAGTCAGTATATTTTAAAAAACGGGTTTGAGTTTCAAAATCAAATTATCAACCAAGATGGTGATTTATATATGCTAGTTTGATGTGGAATCTTTATTCACAAATATCCCACTTAACGAAACTATTGAGATTATCATTGAAAAAGTGTTCCTGACGAAGAATATATTTTTCATGGTTTTAGTAAATTGCTTTTTAAACAACTTTTAGAACTCGCAGTACAAGACTCTATGTTTTTTATTTTAACCAAAAACTATTACTCTCAAGTGGATGGTGTGGCTATGGGTTCCCCTTTGGGCCCCATATTTTTGCTAACTTTTTTATGTTCTCATCTGGAACAGAAATTCTTAGAATCTTGCTTCTTCAGCTTTTAAACCTATGTTTTATAGAAGGTACGTTGACGATACCTTCGCCCTTTTTAAGCATCAATGGCAGGCAGCAGAATTCCTACAGTATATTAATTCACAACACACTAATATCAAGTTTACTATAGAAGAGGAAAAGGAAATTGTCTACCCATTCTTAGACATTTGCGTTAACAGAATTGACCATCAATTTAATACAGCTGTCTATAGGAAAAAAAAAAAAAACGTATACTGGTCTAGCCAATAATTTTACAGCTCCTGCCAAAGAAGTTTTAAACTTAACACTATCTCCACTTTAGTTCATAGAGCCCTGAAGTACTCTTCGAGTTGGGACATTTTTCATAGGGAAATAGAATTTTTACTATCTTTTTTCCAACAAAATTCATATCCCCCGAAGACTTAGTTCAGAAAATAATTAACAAAATTTTAACTAAATATCTGAAACCAGTGCCACCGATTGTTGACGTTCCAAAGAAACTCATGTATGCCTCGATTCCTTATATTTCCAACCTGAAAACTGTCAAAGAAACTTACTCAAATCATTGAAGTGAAATCCCATGCTTAAAATTAAAATTAATATCAAATAACCCGAGTAAAATTGGCTCCCTGTTCTGCTTTAAAGATCGTCTGCAGCCTTTTATGAGGTCTAATGTTGTGTATAAATTTACGTGCCCAGGAGTCCTGGTATTTACGTTGGATCTACCAAGGCTGTTGCAAATGCGATATTGCAGCCACATGGGGTATAGTTTTAGAACTGGCCAGAGATTAAGTAGGACCAGAGCATTCAAATATCAAAAATCATGCCATCAAAATGTAAGATCGAAGTCAAGAAACAGCACTTCTCCATTTTAGGTTACAATAAGGACTCTGAGTATTTAACAACACTCGAGTCATTATTTATCAAAAGACTTGTTCCCTCATTGAATAGCGGTAGTTCATCGTCTCCGCTATACCTGGCATAGTCTTCTTTCTGACCTCAATCTCATTTCTAGTCATTCTCTCTCCTCCTTTCTTAGCGAATGGTTGGTGTTTTAGTAGTCGTGTTTTAATGTTCTTATTTCACTTTAACTTTGAATTATGTAATTTTTAATTTTTTTTTTTAAATTATAATTTTTAAATTTAAAATTTTAGATTGTAATTTGTTTTTATTTGTATTTTGCTTTTATAATTTAAAATGTACTTTTATTTTTAACAGACTGATGATGCACAAAGTTCCTTGTTGCGAAAACGTTTCTTTACGAATAAACACTTTTAACTCGTCATGTGTCTTCGGCTTTCCTGAAGTTATGTATATATATATATATAATATACATACATACATACATATATACATATACATATACAGGCGGCCCGCGGTTAACGGCGCAATCACTCAACGGCGAATCGGTTTTACGGCGGTCGTCAAAAATAATCATTTAAAAAAATAAGGCATTTTAAAGGCATCTTTACGGCACAAATTTCAAAATTTCAGTTAACAGCGCCGTTGTCTAACGAGTTCATACATATGTAGAAATGCCGTTCAGACCACAAAGGTTATGCAAATTAATATTAACAAATTTTATGGAGAGTTATTATGTAGGTATTAGGGTAAAATATATGCCTCTGACACTGTTCTATGCCGAAAATATAGAGTTACATAAGTGCAAAATTTAGCTATGGATGTGTCGATTCATAAAATGTTTCATGATTTTGTTTAAAATGTGTATGAAAATGTATTACGTGCAAAGGCATTTTTATTTCTGTACAGAAATATGATACAAAGGCAGCTTTTGAAACTGCCCTTCACGTTATCAAATACGATGTTTTTTCAGTTCTTTCTTGTAAGCCGCCGCCTGCCGCTCTTTCCGAAAATATCGATTTAAAAAAAGTGCAAATTAGCGATCGATGTGCTCGATTTTATAAATGTTATGCTTTTATGTTTAAAATGTGTATGAAAATGTATTACGAAATAGGGTATTTTATTTCTGTGCAGAAATATGATAAAGAGGCAGCTTTTGAAACTCCCCTTCAAGTTATCGACTACAATGTTTTTTTCAAGTTCGTTCTTGTATGCCGCCGTCTGCCGCTCTTCCGAAAATATCGATTTGTAAAAAAGTGCAAATTGAGCGATCGAGTGTCGATTTTATAAATGTTTATGTTATATGTTTAAAAAAGTGTATGAAAATATATTACGAATAGGGTATTTTTATTTCTGTGCAGAAATATGATAAAAAGGCAGCTTTTGAAACTCCCCTTCAAGTTATCAACTACGATGTTTTTTTCAAGTTCGTTCTTGTATGCCGCCGTCTGCCGCTCTTCCGAAAATATCGTAAAAAAAAAAAAAAAAAAAAAAAAAAAAAAAAAAAAGTGCAAATTTAGCGATCGATGTGTCGATTTTTCAAATGTTTATGCTTTTATGTTTAAAATGTGTATGAAAATATATTGCGTAAAGGTATTTTTATTTTTGTACAGAAATAAGATACAAATTAAGGCAGCCTTTGTAACTACGCTCCACGTTGTCAGGGATGGTTTTTCATGTTCGTTTCTTGTCCGCCAGTTCCGAAAAATGCATTGTGTTATTTTATTAATTATGCATCTTTTCCATAAATCCTTTAAAAAGTTATACATTATTTCACTGTATCCAAGAATATTGTATGTATTCTCATATTATTGTATTTTAAAATACTAAGGCAAACTTAAGCCCGTATTCTGCGGAGCGGCCAATGTTGTGGTTTGAAATCAGCTGATGAATACGAGTCTGTTTCACCATAACGCAATTCTGAGCGAATTGCAACTTGCTTCTAGTTAGCATAAACGAATAACTATATACTTGACTTATATGAGACAAAGTTATTTTTCCATATACAGCGTGTTTTTAGGTGGAAATATTTATTGAATATGTCTCGTTGTGAATGTGAACTACTATTTTTTTCGTTAACAGATTACGTTGGCGGCATGTTTATTGCGTAAAAAATTACGTGATTCCGTTCGCAATACGTAATCCTTTATATCATCGTAATACGAACTTTACGTTATTTATCTTATATCTGCGTGAAACCAACAGTAAAATGTGTTCTTTCAAGCACAGTAGTTTTGATTAAAATGATTTTATCCCAATTTTATCTACAGTTGTGTGTGATGGCAGACGTTTACTGCAGTTTTATCCTTGTTGCCGATGTACGATAATAGTCATTAGCAGCTTGAACAGTTTTCTCAGCTTCCGTTATAACTGGGTTTTAATTTAACGGTATATTTCCCGATTGATCTTTAATCTATATTGATCTCTGATCTATAGCAAATAAAGTTATTACATTAAGATATCTCAGTTCTATTCTATACATAACGCCATTTATACCATTACGGTAATGTTGCACTGTAGTACGATGATCGAAATACAAGCCAAACAGATGTTATCCAGTTCGGTTGTACTTAGAAGAAAAAAAAAAAAAAAAAAAAAATAGTTTCTCGTTCGGTTGTTCATGGCTGTACACGTTCACGCAACGAGTATAACGTTAAAACCATACTTTCATCATTCTCTTTTGCTGTTATTGAACTTATGTAACTAGAAGATGGATAAAGTTAGGTCATTGTAATTTGATCTCTCATAAAATCGAACTATCGTAAGACTAATGATCGTAACCTGAACACTACAGCTACCTGTACACTGTATAAACTTTATGATATCTTTACATACTCTAGACACCCACATGTACTGTACAGTAAATTCTATAGTACTATACTGCATAAATATAATTTTACTTATTGCGCCGTTGTGGGATTACGGCGGCTTTGACTGGTCTAGAGTTTCGAAAGAAAGCGTGCAGCGGCCGTAGGCTTTAAAATCGCTCAGCGTCGAAAATCGCTTGGCGTCGGTGGCCAGGAACGGAACCCCTGCCGCTAACCGAGGGCTGCCTGTATATATAATATATATGCATATATATATATATATATATATATATATATATTATATCTATATATATGTGTGGTGGGTATATAGATGTATATGTAGATGTAGCTATATATATATATATATGATACTATATATATATATATATATATATATATATATATAATATATATATACATATATTATTGTGGACTTGTGTGTCTGTTTTATATATGTCTTATGAAACTCCGTTTCAACTATTTAACATTTTTCTTTTTCCTATCTAATTTAATTGTGGTGTCAACATTCTAACTGTTGCAATGCCCATTTTCTTTACCATAAATCTCTCTCTCTCTCTCTCTCTCTCTCTCTCTCTCTCTCTCTCTCTCTCTCTCTCTCTCTCTCTCTCTCTCTCTCTCATATGGAATTTAAACCAATTTTGCTGTATTTATTTTATTTTCACTTTCTTATTAATGATCATACTGGGTAAAATTCTGTCATTATTAAGACCCAATAAGGAGGTCCTAACTAGCCTGGATTTTGTAATGTATGCTGTAGTCAGTGTGTGTGAGATGCGAAATAAGAAATCTGCTTAATATATAATTAATGTATCAGGGTCCAAATGATAAGACATGTAAAGTAAATAAAGTACATGCTTTGCTGTAAATGTTTTACCCTAAAATTGGATAGACACATGGTACCATCATAAATTTGTGTTGTCCTAGGAACCTTTAGTAATCAAAATATTTTTTCTATTTCAAGGAGAAAATGTGGTTGGTAGCATTGCACATGGAGAAATGCTGCACAGGACTAACTTATTAGCCATGGTTGGAGGAGGAGCTGTTCCAAAGTATGCTGATAATACAGTCCTTATATATGATGACTTGAAGTCAACGTTGCTGTTGGAATTTACTTTTGCAGTGCCAGTTTTGGCAGTAAGACTAAGAAAAGACAGGTAAACACTGTGTCATTTTGCTTCTAAATTTTTTGTATTATATTGCTGCGCATTCCAATATTCTTCTATGTTACATTTTATATATGTAACTTACCAAGTAATTGTATAGCTATAGTTTTCTAACACTATGGCAGCTAAAAATTCTAACAATTTTGGAAATTGTGCTAGCGCTCTTTTGGTTTGGCAGTATGTAGATTGCCCCACCCACTTTCGGGGAAGAATAGATACAACGTAACTGAACAGAACAATTTATTTATACCAGTTAATGACGATACAAGGTTGTTGGGCAGCTCTAGAAAATTTTGGGTCATCAGATGGTTGTGGTTTTTCACTGGTTGGGTGACGCATTCCATTACTTGGGTAGCACTAGTTATGTATTAGCTTAGATTATTACTGATTTTGACTCCTGAATTTGACTTTTATTTGAATTATGTCAGACTCTAGTTCCGCTAGTGTTAGGTTTTGCAGTAAAGGCTGTAAAATGAGATTGATCTCTGCTAAATATGACGCTTAAACTATGTGTAGTATGTGCAGTGGACAAGTTTGTTCTTTTACTCTGATTTGCAACTAGTGTAACGATTGGGATAAGGGGAAATGGTAGGTGTTAGATGCTTATTTAATGAAACTGAATTGTGACAGAATTAGGAAAGTGGCCGCTAGAGTCGAGGCTAAGATTGCTAGTCAGGGAGTTCACCTACGATTGCTAATATTGATGATGTGAATATTCCTGTGTCTGTTATGCCTTTTGACTGCTTTTTCTCCCATTAATAATTCTCTGACTTTTCCCTTACTCCGATTCCTGGCTCCCTTTCTTTGGAACCCAGTGCCATCACCAAGCTCGAAGAACGGATAGACCATAAGTTTGCTAATTAGTCAATACAGTGGCCCAAAATGGGACTTTGGTTAAAGTATTAATGGATAAGGTGGATAGTTTTAGTGCAAGTACACTCCTAGACCAAGATTCCTACTAAACTCCCCTGCACCTGGGAGGAAGCAAACTGGCAGTCCAAGGGAGGTTGCTCCCTCAAATGAGCCATTGAATGCTATCCCAGGACTTACTAGGCGGCCATTGGAAGGGCACCCAGATGAATGTGCATAAGCTTTCATCAAAGTGAATCGGACGCAGGTATTTATACAAGACATAGCAAACGTTTGCTAATGTTTCCAGACCACTGAAAAGGCCTGCTACACAGAGAGATGATTCTCCTTCATTCAGGAAGCATGCGAAAAAGTGAGAGTGCAGTCCTCTCCCCTCTTGTAGTCTTTGGGAGAGCCCTCGCCAGGTTCCAGTTAGCTTGGCTCCCCAGAAAGTGTCCAAGCGACTTGTATTAGATCGCATTGTGTATTCTGAACGTCAAGTGTATGATATACAGGTAGTCCCCAGGTTACGACGGGGGTTCCGTTCTTGAGACGCGTCGTAAGCCGAAAATCATCGTAAGCCGGAACATCGTCAAAAATCCTAAGATTTAATGCTTTGGGTGCACTCTAAATTATGTAAAACTGCTTCTATTGCATTTTTCATCCCAAAAACCTTCAAATATTTATTAATTTGGATTTTTGGTGTCATATTTCTTCTGCCAGATGAGTGTTGTAGGCGCCGTAACCCTGGAACATGCGTTGTAACCCTGGAAATAATCTCTGATGAATATAATTGAAAAGCGCCTTAACCTTGGAATGTCGTAATTTGAACCTGTCGTAATCCAGGGACTGCCTCTACAGCGTTCCCTCAGTATTCACGGGGAATGGGTACCTGACAACCCCGTGAATAGCTTTAACCCACGAATAGTTAGAACTCCCTTCTAAAAATGCTTATATCTTGAAAGTTCAAATACCAAATTTATACTTGAAGTATCATCCTACATCAAATATACCATTGAATTGGTATTATTAATATTTCAAAGTCATCGGACACATTTTATCATTGGAAATAATAAATTGCCAAGAACAGTAAGAGAGAGAGAGAGAGAGAGAGAGAGAGAGAGAGAGAGAGAGAGAGAGAGAGATGAGAGAGAGAGAGAGAGAGAGACTGACTCCTTATGATATCAACAAATTGAAATGAACTTCTATAGGCAACACTTCTTTCCCTCCCATAAATACATATATTTTTTCCAGAGAAGAGAGAAAGAGAGGGCTGAACAAGTATCTATTTGTCTGTTTATCAATTCTTTTGCTGAGAGAGAGAGAGAGAGAGAGAGAGAGAGAGAGAAATAGAAACAACAAATGTATACCTGATGTAACATCCTACATCAAATTTACCTTAAATAATTATCATATTACTGTATTAATCTTTGAGATTGTATTAACCCTTAAATGCTGAACCTCTATTTACAAAAGTGTCTGCCGTATGCCGGCGGTGTTTGGGAGTTAGCGCCGAAGCAGAAAAAAAGTTTTTTCCAAAAAATCACAGCATGCTTAGTTTTTATTTTAAGAGTTCATTTTTTACTCATTTTTTTGTCATTGCCTGAAGTTTAGTATGCAACCATCAGAAATGAAAAAAAAATATCATTATCATATATAAATATTGAAATATATGACAGATCAGAAAATTTTTTCATATATAATTGTATACAAATTGTGCTGTGAGCAAAACGGTTAAAGCTAATGCGTTATATTTTTTTTTTTATTGTACAAAATATTGTGATGATTTTGGTATATAACAAATTGTAAAACAATCAAAGCAACACAGAGAAAATATTATCACAAAATGATGCATGAATTTGTAACAACGTGGACGTAAAAAATGTTTTTTAAAAAATTCACCATAAATTGAAATATTGTGTTAGAGACTTCCAATTTATTGCAAAATGAAGGTAAATGATTGAATATTGCTAGAATGTGTAAGAGTTTTAGCTTACAATTGCGTTTTTTGGCCATTTCGGTCGAGTCAAAGTTGACCGAAGGTTGAAATTTTGGCACTTATCATGATTTATATGAAAATATTTCAAAACTTATAAAAGTTACAGCCATGGGTTGTTTTTTGTTGTATTTACATAAAATTGCACACATTTTCATATATAAAACTCTATGTAACGGCTAATATAAAATGGTACAAAAATTATGACAAAGTGACAAAAAATTTCTGAGATGCGTCGTTGATGCTTTGTAGTGTGAGAAGAAAGAAATTCGTGCATGCGCAGCTGGGTAACACTTGTAAATAAAACATCAGCATGATCTGTGAACTCCCAGCATTCCTCAAGATGCGTTATTTAAAATCTTTCGCAAACTAGGCCTATAACTATTTTTCCATGAATGTTTAAAAAAAACTTTGTAGTCGACGTACTGTACGTCCACTTGGCACTCGACAGACAATTTTAGTCGATGTACAATACATCCGGTCGGCGTTTAAGGGTTAATATAATTGCAAAGTAATCTTAAACATTAGTATTCTAAAAGGTATATGCATACATGCATACATACATAAGTACCTCTAACACTTGCAGCAGAGAGAGAGAGAGAGAGAGAGAGAGGAGAGAGAGAGAGAGAGAGAGAGAGAGAGATATTTACCATTATGACATATTCATCTTGTGGAGAGAGAGAGAGAGAGTCAGTCAGTTGTCCCTACAGTATTTAAAAGTGAAATGGAAAGATTATTGTATTTAAAATACACAGATATGAATTTTGTAATTACAGTTATAGTATGTATTATTATTATACATATTATTCTATTATTATTGGAAAATATCAATAATAAACTTACTACATACGTGTACCATAAATTACACACATGTACCATAAAAATTATCTCATCTCAGTAGGGAGAGAGAGAGAGAGAGAGAGAAAGTAAGTGCATAAAAACCATTATATGGCACTGCTCCCCTCCCCTGTCTCTTTACTTGACATATTTGACAGCTTCCGGAGTTCCGAGCTTCTCTGGAGTTGAGAGAAGGTAGGGAAATGGATACAAAGAAAGATGAAGTCAAGAATTTTCATTTGAAATTACAGTTATATTACTATTATTATTATTATTATTATTATTATTTTATTTGAAAATATTAATTAACACACATCTACCATAAAAATTCTCTCATCTCGGTAAGAGAGAGGAGTTATCCTTACATAAGTGAAATGGAAAGGTTATTTTTTATCTATTTAAAGTACTGCCACCTATGAATTTTGTTATTACAGTTATATTATTATTATTATTTTTTTTTTTTTGGTCTATCACAGTCCTCCAGTTCGACTGGGTGGTATTTATAGTTTGGGGTTCCGGGTTACATCCTGCCTCCTTAGGAGTCTATCACTTTTCTTACTATGTGCGCCGTTTCTAGGATCACACTCTTCTGCATGAGTCCTGGAGCTACTTCAACCTCTAGTTTTTCCAGATTCCTTTTCAGGGATCTTGAGATCGTGCCTAGTGCTCCTATGATTATGGTTACAATTTCTACTGCCATATCCTTCTTACAGTGGCACCTCGAGATACGAAAGGCTCAACTTACGAAAAACTCGAGATACGAAAGCAAATACGAAGATTTTTGTGGCTCTACATACGAAAATTGTTCAAGATACGTAAGGTTGTTGCTGTAAAGTCCAAGATTTGCCCGGACCACCGGACCATCCTCCCGCTCTCCCATTGATTCCTGATGCTAGTCACTGCCATAAGATCCTGCTCTCCCATCTCAGCATCTCTTCCATCATGCATCTATGTAGCAGCATTCTTCTTAAGCCATTGCTTCTCACCAGCGTTATCGTACACAGGCGGAATTAGTTCGTTCACATATACGATTTCGTTTGTTAACGTAAATTCGTGTTAGTGATTTCGTTGTACTACTTTTTCGTGTTGTGTGAGAACTTGACCTTCTTACGCCGGAGCGGTAAATAAAAAATTGGCTCCCATATGCCGGAGGGGTTTCGTAGTGAGCGCGGAAGCGAAAAAAATATTTTTTTCAAAAAATCACAGCGCGCTTAGTTTTCAAGATTAAGAGTTCATTTTGGGCTCCTTTTTTGTCATTGCCTGAAGTTTAGCATGCAACCATCAGAAATGAAACAAATTATCATTATCATATATAATAAATAATGCGATATATGATAGCGCAAAAACGAAATTTCATATATAATTGTATTCAAATCGCTCTGTGCGCAAAACGGTTAAAGGTATCAAGTTACTTTTTTTTCGTTGTAATGTACACTAAATTGCAATCATTTTGGTATATAACACATTGTAAAACGATAAAAGCAACATAGAGAAAATATTATCACAAAATGATGCATGAATTCGTAACACGCGGACATAAAAAAATATATATTTTTTTAAAATTCACCATAAATTGAAATATTGTTATAGAGACTTGCAATTTGTTTCAAGATGAAGTTAAATGATGAAATATTACGATACTGTAAGAGTTTTAGCTTACAAATGCAGTTTTCTACCATTTCGGACGAGTTAAAGTTGACCAAATGTCGAATTTTTGTTTAAAATTATTTTTTATATGCAAATATTAAAAAAAATGAGAAATGCTACAACTTTCAAATATTTTTTGTTATATTGTGCATGTTTTTGCGCACATTTTCATGTATAAAACTCTAAAAAAAGCGTAATATGAAAAGGCACAAATATTAGGAGAATTTGACCTACGCATTTCAGAGATTTTCGGCCGAGAATCGGCGAGCGGAGGGAATAAAATAATTTTTTTTCAAAAATTCACCATAAATCGAGATATTGTTCTAGAGACTTGCAATTTGTTTTAAAGTGAAGATAAATGATTGAATATTACTAGGCTGTTATGTAATTTGCTTACCCAAAAAAATACCAATATTTATCAAAATATATATATATATAGATATATATATATATATATATATATATATATTATATATATATATATATACTATATATATATATTTTTTTTTTTATATATAAATATATATTACATTTTTCGATTCTGGTACCAATACATAAATAAAAGGAATGCAGGTGACACTTCTCTTTTCGCATACAATGAAATGTCTTCTTACTATTTTATCATGCATAGATACGGATATATAAAAAATTGTAATAAATATAATAATAAATATAAAATAAATGCAGAATACTCACTCATAATCTGACTCTTCGTTGTATTCTATTGTTTTCTCCCTCCTCCATTGAAGAGTCTTGCATTTTTTTCCACTTGACATGACGAGGTACAGGTGGAGGAGGGAGACGCGTGCCCTTACTGCTGATGGACCCGGCGGCCCCGTGCGCCCTCCGCTGTCGGTTTAGGGGGCGCGCTCCAATACGTGACCTTAGTGTGGTATTTACGGTCACAGTCCCCTATCCTGCAAAGAGAAACTTTGCAGAGACGACAGAAGAACCGGGTGTCTCTCCTTCTGCCATTCATATGGCACAACCGGCACCGTTTCTGCCTTCGCCCTTCTAAGGCCTCCAGTATGTGATCCCCTGGCTGCAGCCGACACACAGGGTCCACTACCCGACGAGAAGCGGTGATGGCGGGGCCGGCACTAAGAGGGGCGTCGTCAGCAGGGGCGTCGTCAGCAGGGGCGTCGGCAGCAGGGGCATCGTAGGCAGGGGCGGCGGCAGCAGGGGCGGCAGCAGGTCGACCGAAGTTGGCCCTCCTATCTGCCCTTTCCGCTAGGGGCAGATCTGCAGCTCGGGGCAGGGGGTCAGTCATGGAAGGCCACTCATCGGGATCGAAGTTGATGAGGGCATTCCCGGCTTCCTCTAGGAACTGTAAGTGGGTGAACCTCGGAAGATTGTCACCGCGGTACCCACAGTACAGTATGTAGGCATTTTGGAGGGCCAACTGAAGGATGTATTTGAGGAGCTTCTGGGTCCACCTTCTGGTTCTCCTGGCAAAGGGATAATACTGGATGAGCTGATCAAAGAGATCAACTCCTCCCATGTGCCTGTTGTAGTGCCCAATGACGGTAGGCCACTCGATACGAAACTCCTCAAACACAACTCGGCCCTGTCGACGTGTCTTCTTCCGCTGTACGATCTCTTCTTGGATGGGTTCATGACTCGTCGTAATCATGGGGACGAGTCGGACACCCTTCCAACAGATGACGAAGACAGCGCCCTTCCGCTGCCACTCTGTCTCTCTTCTTGCCAGGTGTTGCGGATGACTAGCGAACCTCTTGAGGACATTCGGGGCCCCGCGCACCAACCGAAGGGTACCACTGACGTGCACACCAGCCTCATACAGTTCCTGGGCCAGGGATACAGAATTATAATAATTACCCATAAACAGGTGATATCCCTGGTTATGGAAATGTCCCACAAGACTGAATACAGTGTCAAGCAGCGTGGAGAAGACCCCGGAATACACTGAAAATTCCACGACGTATCCAGTGTTGGTCTCGGTAATAAGAAAAAATTTCACACCATATTTCTTCGGCTTCTTGGGGTTATACACTTTTATACTAAGACGTCCTTTGTAAGGCATCATCCCCTCATCCAAAGAAAGGTTCTCTCCAGGAATCACGAGATTTCTACACCGATCACGCATATAATCCAACACTGGGCGCACTAAAATGAGGCGATCACTGTTATTCCGGGGTATGGCCCTTCGGTTGAAGGCGTTGAAATACCTGTCCAACGCCAGGAAATTATCACGGGACATAACGCCAGGCACATTGGGCATACATAAAAAATAATTCCTCCTCCAATATTGCCTGACGTCGGAAGCAGGTGTCATACCAAAATAAATGTGGAGCCCTATAAAATGCACCATGTCAATGAGGTTGCAACCCTGCCAGTAATAAGACAAGGTCGTCCTTAGTTCATACCAGCAGTACCGAGCGTAGTCCACCGTCTCGTGTACCAGGTATTCCAGCTATTCCCGCGTAAGGAAAAGCTGGATGAACCCCAAAACAGTCAGGGATACTGGTACGGTGAGCCCAGGGGTTGCCGTGAAGGGGTGCATGTTAGGAGGGGTGGGGTCCTCCGTCCACCCCTCGTCACTCTCCAACGACCGACCTTCACCTTGGCTGGCGCGACGAGCCGACCTTCTACGTGCCCGTGCGCGTGCGTGCGGGCACGATATTGCACACTACCCTCCCCCGTTGGCCCATCACCCTCACTTAGGCCTTCGCTTTCTGTATCGTCCTCTGCGATGAAACTAGACCCCATATCCCCATCCTCCCCCTCCTCAGATTCCCCCCTCATAAGCACTGAAGCCACTGAATTCGAGCTCACTTTCGGGATGTGAGCCTCGAACGGACATTGGAGGCATATATTCGTCCTCACTTTCATCGGGACTGATGTCCTCATCACTTGATGACCATCCGCCATCAAAATGAGGACTTGCGACATGTTCCCGATCAAGCTCCGAAAGATATTCGTCTATGTCCCTTGGTTGGAGGCCTCCCAAATGCTTACGAATGCCCCTAAGGATGCCCACATGCTTCCTAGGGGTAACCAAAGGCATACGATGTGTTCCTGAAACACTTACGTCCACACGTGGCCGCACAGAACGGCCTTGAGGCGCGGGGTCATGCTGGGTGCTTGGCCCCTTGCCAGCATCCAAGTCCAAAACTCTCCTTACACGATCCCTTCTGACGGGTTTTTTTCGCGCTCCTTTCGCCGTTCACACGTCGTTGAGACATCTCTACGAATGTCCTGTAGCAACACAAATGTTCAAAGTCTCGCACAAGTCCAGAAAAACAGGCTTCCGACAAAAGATCGCTCTCGGACGATGCGCCGCTGATGCTGGCTGGAGCGAGAAGAAGGCATTTTGCGCATGCGCACTTTGGTCATGCTTCAAAACAAAACAAGGCCTTGATCTGTGAACTCCCAGCATCCCCCAAGGCGTGTGATTCAAAAGTTTTAGGCTGGTAGGCCTATAAGTATTTTTCCGCGAATTTTAAAAAAAACTTTTGTAAGTCGACGTGAAAATATACGTCGCAGTCGGAAACAACGGGAGCCAAACAAAGAAAAATCGTGACGACGTAAAAATACGTCCAGTCGGTGTAAGAGGGTTAATGACACTTGTCACATTTTCATAACATTTTAAAAGGCAGGCAAAAGCAAACCTCTTTGGATAGATTTTTATTCAAAAAGCCTGCAAGTGAAAGTGCTGAAAGTGCAGCCAAAAAGGCAAAAACAAGTGATGATTAAATGAAAAATGTGGTACAATACGTAATGTTATACTTAGGTTAAGTTTAAAGTTAAGAAAGTGCATTTTTTTTGTTTACATTTAGTTATTTTTGGTTTCATTTTAAGTAAGGAAAGTGCAGTGTTAGTTTTATATAAAGTAAAGAAAATGCAGTTTTAGTTTACATGTCTACAGTGCCTGCATCCCTTCCTCCTCCGCCATCCACCTCCGGTAGCTGCACTCGTCTGTCTCCAAGTACTAAATAAAACTTTTTCTTTTATTTCATATATTTTGTTATGCTTGGTAAAGTATACATGTGTGTTTCTTAATTAAAAACATGTCTTTTTTTTTTCATGATTTAGGATGGTTTGGGGATGTTTCACTGGGCTGGAATGGATTAAATCTATTTCAGTTATTTTAAATGGGAGAAATTTGTTTGACATCAGAGTATATTGACTTATGAGCTCGGTTACAGAACGAATTAAATTCGTATCTCAAGGTATTGCTGTATTACAGAAGAGGATAGTGTTAGAACGACCGATTGCTGAGTGTTCAGTATCCAATCGTTCAGTGTATGTTTAACACATTCCAGTGAAAGTAGAGCTCAGGTGTCCAACGTCCGCTCACCTGCAATCGGGTATAATCAGAAGGAGACTTACAAATCAAACAGCAACTGGATAGTATCCTGAACCTACTCCAGAATCCCTCACCAACTACTCAGAATCCTCAGGAGGTGTAAGAAGATGTTTCTTCAGCTTCATCGGATGAAAACAAGGGAGAACAGAAGTAACGGACTTCTAATTTTTATGACACGACAACCTTCAGGAACAGCGGGCCTTCCCAAGATATTATTGCCTTTTTCGTTCAAGAAGGCATTCCCCAAGATTGACTCTTGGGTAGCTGAGAAGTGTGAACTCAGCAAAGTGACTTTCTGTGTGCCTCCATCTCGTTGAGTGACAGAGACAAGCATCATGTGTCAAGGGAGAAATGCTTTCCTTGGGAGTATCTGCCTCCCCTCAAGGGGATTTCTTTAGCCTTATTAATTCGGCCAGAAGATCTGCTTTCGCCTCGGCAAAGGTATTCTTTTCAACCTCAGAGTTAAGTCACCTTATTAGAGACATCTTTAAAGTGTTAGAAGTAATGAGCTTTCTAGATTGGACAGTAGGCACTCTAGCAGAGAAGATAGAGGACTGCCCAAACCTTTAAAAAAATTTTGCTTCAGACTGGCTCTGTGTACTCGGATGCACAGACAAGGCCATTAGAGATGGTGCTTAAGAACTGGCCTTGATTTTTATGACAGGTCTACTTCAAAAGAGGGAATTACGGTGTTCATTTACGACAAAAGGAGTAACTCTCTAGACAAGACTAGCCTTTTCCTACATTCAACTCAGGAGCGAATCACCTAAGATATACAGAAGTCTACGCAAGAACTCCTGGGACCGTCTTCTAAACATCCAAGGAACACAGGAGGTACTTGTAAGTACTGCTAGCACAAGAATGGTATCTCCTCTGGCTCAACAGCCCTTTCACGGGAACAGAGGATGCTTCCAATCCTGAGGGAGGACTAATAATAGACCTGCAGCTAGACCTGACCCTAGAAAGTGAGGAATCGATCTTCTGTGCACATGTAGGAGCGAGACCTATATAGTAGTACCTCAGACTTCGAACTTAATCCATTCCAGAAGGCTGTTCGAAAAATGAAACAAATAGTGTTCCCCCCCCCCCCCCCCCCCACCCCCCCCCCCCCCCATATTAGCAGGGTATGCATACCAGACCCCTGCAAATAGTTGGAACCCCTATAAAAATGCTGAAAACAGTCTATTTTGTTAGTTAAAACTCAGGAAAAACCCACTAAAAATGTTTAAACTTGGTTTTTTTAAGAGTTTTGTAACAAAAAGTGCATTTTATGATGAAATTGATAAAAAAACAGGAATTTCTGGATATTTCTCATAGTAAAATACCGCGATTGTGTGAATTTTCCGCGAATAATGTGGGGAAATGTTCCCGAGAGAAATCCGCGAATGTGTGAGTCTGTAAATTCGGAGAACGCAAGTATGGGGGATCTACTGTATTCCCATAAGAAATAAAGGGAATCAGGATAATTTGTTCCAGCCAACCCAAAAAGTCCCACTTTTCACATTTTTTTTTTATTAATGTGTTCAGAAGTTAAATTAGCAGTGTAAAGTAATATGAAACAAAATATTTGAAAAAATTTGTTTCTTTGTACAATTTACCAACTGTTTGGTGAAAATGGCGCACGGCCGGCGGGGGGGGATGGAGGGAGGAGAGACGGGAACCCTTTGAGGAAACCGAAAAGGTTGCAGTACACAAAGGTTGATAACGAAATCAAATTTATTCACATTTTACAATATGTCAAGTGGAAGTTTCATCCAAAAAACCATGACCATCAATAGTTTTTAAATGAAGGGAAGGCATTTAGATATATCGGGAGGCAATTATTTTATTTTGAACAGGGAACTTGAGTGAACATATTGAGAGTAGGCTATAGTTCATCAGATAGTTTGCCCTTTCTGTTTACTAAAAAAAATGACATTGAAGTGAAAATCCTTTTAAAGTACTTGGCAGCCGCAATCTTCTCAAACTGTCAATTACAGACAGATGATCAGAGTGACACCCTGAATTGGTCTGTTTTCTGATATTCAGGCTTTTGAGGTCATATATTAGTACTGTCCTTTCAGCCACTTCATATGCTAGTATTCCTAGATCTGCCTTGGCAAGTGCAGTCTAGGTAAGTTTTAAGGTGATCAAAGATACACTTTTGGCCAAAGCATCATACTCTTAGAGTCCTTGCTTTTCACGTCCAAAGATAAATTCTGTCTGTTTCCTTCTTTTTCCATTGGCAGACACCAAATATGTTAGCTCAATATATAAACCCATTGGAAAGGAAGTAGGCAGAAAGGGAGATGTGCTCTGTTGCTGACTTGCCTTGAGGTGCACAAGCAGCAATTGTTAAAGGGAAGGGTTAAAGGTCTCTCTCTCTCTCTCTCTCTCTCTCTCTCTCTCTCTCTCTCTCTCTCTCTCTCTCTCTCTCTCTCTCTCTCTCTCTCTCTCTCTCTCTCTCTCTCTCATATTTTAATGAAGAAATACAGTACATTATTAGTGAATACACAGTGTTGCTCTACAAAAACAAGTGAATTACTGATAATTTTAGAGATACTGCCCAAAGAAAAATCTACAAGTTTGTGAAAGTTTCCCATGGAAAAGTGAATAATGTGTTCCACAAATTTCCTGCGACAAAGTGGACCACTAAAATGTGAAAAGCGTAAAACCTGGGGCCACTGAAAAGCTAACTGAAAACAGTACGAAATACAGGCAGGCCCCAGTTATCGGGCCGATAACAAAAACTGCCAATAACCAAAACTGTGATTTATGGCGCCAAATACCGGTTATTGGCGCCTCTGTAAGGTACATTATGGCGCCGTAACTCTTATTATCGGCACCTTATGGTGCCAATAACTGAAACTGCCCGTTATGGTACCATAAATCACTGATTTTACGGTGCTATACAAGTGCCATAAAGCTGGTTTGCCACCATAAAACTGGTTCGCCATTAACTGAGTCCGCTGATAACCAGGGACTGCCTGTACCTGTCTGCATAGCTCTGAGAAAGTCTTTTGTGTTTAAATTTAGAATGGTGAGCACGCTTGAAAATATCAGATGATAATTATCATTATTGTCCAGTGATTCAAGTACACTGATTTGAATGCAGAAATTCCCTGTGACACCTCCATATTCAGGTGAACCTCATTTTCAAAATACAACACTGCAGCAACACGGAATACTTCTGACTTCATTCATATTTTCCTGTTTTCGTTTTTTTTTATATATATATTTTTAGGACTTATTTCAGTTGAGTAAAACAACAATTGCAAAATAAATGAAGATGAAAAGAACCAAAGAGTAACCAACTTTTCAAAACCATTGCCAACCAATCAGCCTCAACTTTTAACACAAGAAAAAATTTTCATGCATAGTTTACTTAAAAAACAAAAAACTAGTACATCTCATGTGGTGCAGTGAAAGCAGTACATAAAGGTTCTTTGCAGTGTCCCTTCAGCTCCTATCTGCAACCCCTTTCATTCTTTTTGCTGTGTTCCACTTATATTCTCTTTCTTCCATCTTATTTTCCACCATCTCTTAACAATTATTTCATAGCGCAACTGCAAAGTTTTCTTCCTTTACACCTTTAAAACCTTTTACTCTGTTTCCCTTTCAGCACTGAATGACCTCATAGGTCCCAGTGCTTGGCATTTGGCCTAGATTTATATTGTTTTATTCCAAAATCAAAAACACAAAGTATAAAATATGTTTTTTGTTTTCAGTCAGTAATGATATCTGATTGCTTGAGGTCTGTTATGGCACATAGTTTTAATTTTAGTGAGTTATGGGGGATGCAGTGGAGTGAGAAGTAATGTATATTTAGATGCAGTGATAAATATCTGAGTTCCTTGTGCATTACTGAATTGGATGGTTAGGCTTGTGGTATGGAATCATTATTGCTCTTATCCATCATTTGTTTTTATAACTCATTGATATGCTGTATATAACCTTTAATTTTTTCTCATTCAACAGATTAGTGGTGGTTCTTCGCAGACAGATTCATGTATTCACATTTCCACATTCTCCGCATAGACTTTTCACTTGTGAAACGCGTGACAATCCTTTAGGGCTTTGTGAAGTTTCACCGTTTGCATCCGCAGACAAACACATACTTTGTTTCCCGGCACACAAGCTTGGGGCAGTGCAGTTAGTGGTAAGTTTGTTTTAAGTTCCGATATAGTTTGTACTATATGGTTGAATTCTCTGTTAACAGTTAATTGATTGTTTGGTGTGTTATACAGGTACAGTACTGTATTGACAATATCTTGTCAGTAAAAGAGTTTTTGGGTCAAGTATTGTTATGTTTTTATTTGTACCAGGTTCTACTGTTAATCATTAAGAGCTTACCTAAAATGTATTAAGAAAATAAGTGTAAAATACAAACCCTGCATTTGTGTAAAAATACATAATTTAAGATTAGCAAAACAAAATTACAGGGACCTTAATATAGAGCACAAATAATACATATTAGAAAGCTCATTTGTACAGAATCACAAATTATATACAAGATAGAGATCAACTATAATGGGAAAGCTCATTGCCCTTGGATATATTAAGATTGGAAGTGATTGTAAGGAGTGCTAAAAACAAAGCTATAACTATAAAGGAGCGTAACAAGGGAATACTCAGCCAAGTTGAGACATTTGTTCCTCTTTCACAGTTTTCCCTGTTAGGGTTATTGTTGGCAGGTCATTTGGAATGCCTCTTTAATCCCAATGTATTACTTAATGCCATTTACTTTCCATCTGTTCCTTTTGTTCTTGTTCTGCTTTGCATTTCAACTTCACTAACATTACTCCAGTTTTCACCTCAAGTTAAGGAAACAAATTAAGGCAAGGCCTTTAAGAATCTAGAAATGTGACTTGCTGTTCTTGTTTAACAGTGTGGGTCACAATATTGATACACATTAAATAGTGCTGAAGTATCAGTTCTTTCCTTGCTTGCCTTCCATAGTTAATTACAGTGTTCCCCTGTATTCATGGGGGATAGGTACCAGACCTCTCCCCCCCCCCCCCCACAAATAGCTAGAACCTGCTAATAGTCGAAACCCCTTTAAAAACACTTGAAACTGCCTCTTTTGTTAAAATTGTTTATACCTGATTTTTTTAAGTGTTATCACAAAATGTACATTTTATGATTAAAATGATAAAAAAAAGGTATACAGTGGTCCTCCCGTATTCGCGTGGGATGCGTACCAGACCCCCCCGTGAATAGTTAGAACCCGCGAATAGTTGGAATCCTATAAAAATGCTGAAAACAGCCTATTTTGTTAGTTAAAATTCAAGAACAATCCACTAAAAATGTTTATACTTGGTTTTTTTAGAATTTTATCACATAAAGTGCATTTTATGATGAAATTGATAAAAAAAACCAGGAATTTCTGGATATTTCTCATAGAAAAATACCGTGAATGTGCGAATTTTCCACGAATAATGTGGGAAAATGTTCCCGAGAGAAATCAGCGAATGTGAGAATCCGCGAATCCGGAGAACGCGAATAGGGGGGTCCACAGTATGTGGATATTTCTCGTAAAAAAATACTGCATATAGGTGAATTTTCCACGAATAATGGCGATATATGTTCCAGAGAGAAATCTGGAAATACAGGGGATTCACTGTACACGCACGTCCATGTCTGATTGATTTTAATTTAGCAAAGTATCCTATCTGCTCAAGGTTACTGTCACCACCCTACTTACGAACGGGTTATGTTCAGGATGGCATTATCTAGCTGACTCAAGAGTCGGATTATAAAGAATTACTTTAGATGCTAGAAAGGTAAAAATAAAAAAATAAAATTTAGATTTATAACATTCAAAATTAGTACATTTTTCATGCTTTGAAAATTATGAACTTTTAGAGAATTTTACAGGAGCAGCATCTGATGGTGGAAGTTCATAAAGTAAACAGTACACACTGCCATATATTGTAAAAAATACATATACTAAACATTTCCTGTAGGGTGAGGAAATATAGAAAATGGGAATTCATCGCAGAACAAGTTAAATCGGGTAAAAAGAAATAAGTATGAATATTTTAAGATTATGAACGATTATTCTTGTAATCGTAAAAAGAATCATGGAACAGTCGACCCCCACCTATTCATGGTTCAGGATTTATGACTTCAACTATTCTCAGAATTTTCTGTCAAACTTATCACAAAATTATTAGAGAAAAATTTGGTAATTCGTGGATTTTTACTCCAAGAAATATACTATAATTAGTACTCAATTTTATGTTACAGGTACTCCTTGTTTAACAACAGGGTTCCGTTCCAGCGACCACGTCGTTAACCCTTAAACGCCTAAGGGGTATAATAAAAATCGTCTCCCGTATGCCTAGGGGGTCTTGGAGCGAGTGCCGAAGTGGAAAAAATATTTTTTTCAAAAAATCACAGCGCGCTTAGTTTTCAAGATTAAGAGTTCATTTTTGGCTCCTTTTTTTTGTCATTGCCTGGAGTTTAGTATGCAACCATCAGAAATAAAAAAAAAATCATTATCATATATAAATAATGCGATATATGATATCGCGAAAACAAAATTTCATATATAATTGTATTCAAATCGCGCTGTGAGCAAAACGATTAAAGCTAACAAGTTAATTTTTTTCCGTTGTATTGTACACTAATTTGCGATCATTTTGGTATATAACACATCATAAAATGATCAAAGCAACACAGAGAAAATATTATCACAAAATGATGCATGAATTCGTAATGCGCGGACATAAAAAAATGTTTTTTTCAAAAATTCACCATAAATCAAAATATTGTTCTAGAGACTTCCAATTTGTTTCAAAATGAAGATAAATCAATGAATATTACTATACTGTAAGAGTTTTAGCTTACAATTGCAGTTTTCTACCATTTCGGACAAGTGAAAGTTGACCAAACGTCTAATTTTTTTTATATATTTTTTTATATGCAAATATTTCAAAAATGAGAAAAGCTACAACCATAGGTTTTTTGTTGTTGTATTCTACATGAAATATCGCACATTTTCATATATAAAACTCTATGAAACGTCTAATATGAAACGGAGCAAATATTCCGAAAATGGGATGTACGCATTTCGGAGATTTGCGGTGGAGAATCTGCACGCGGAGGGAAGGAAAGTTTTTTTAAAAATTCACCATAAATCTAAATATTGTGGTAGAGACTTCGAATTTGTTTCAAAATGAAGATAAATGACTGAATATTACTAGACTGTAAGAGTTTTAGCTTACAATTGCGTTTTTCGACCATTTCGGTAGAGTCAAAGTTGACCAAACATGGTTTTTTTTCTATTTATTTTGATTTATATGCAAATATTTCAAAAATGAGAAAAGCTACAACCTTCAATAATTTTTTTTTGTATTCTACATGAAATTGCGCATAATTTCGTATATGAAACTTTATGTAACGGCTACTTTAAAATGGTGCAAACATTACGACAATCGCACGTATGTTTTTTCGGAAGAGGTACCGCGCGGACGTAAGGAAATTTTTTTTTTTAATAAATTCACCATAAAATCGAATATTGTGCTAGAGACTTCCAATTTGTTGCAAAATGAAGGTAAATGATTGAATATTACTAGAATATAAGAGTTTTAGCTTACAATTGCGTTTTTTGACCAATTTGGTAGAGTCAAAGTTGACCGAATGTTGAAATTTTGGCACTTATTGTTATTTATATGAAAATATTTCAAAACTGATAAAAGCTACAACAATGGGTTGTTTTTAGTTGTATTGTGCATGAAATTGCGCACACTTCCATATATAAAACTTTATGTAACAGCTAATTTAAAATGGTGCAAACATTACGACAATCGCACGTATGATTTTTTTGGAAGAGTTACCGCGCGGAGGTAAGGAAAAAGTTTTTTCATAAATTCACCATAAATCAAAATATTGTGCTAGAAACTTCAAATTTGTTGCAAAATGAAGGTAAATGATTGAATATTACTAAAATATAAGAGTTTTAGCTTACAATTGCATTTTTCAACCATTTCGGTAGAGTCAAAGTTGACCGAAAGTTGAAAATTTGGCACTTATCGTTATTTATATGAAAATATTTCAAAACTGATAAAAGCTACAATCATGAGTATTTTTTGTTGTATTCAACATGAAATTGTGCACATTTTCATATTTAATACTCCATGTAACAGCTAATTTAAAATGGTGCAAAAATTATGTCAAAGTGACAAAATAATTTCCAAAATTTGTCACTGATACTTTTTAGTGCGATAAGAAAGAAATTCGTGCTTGCGCGCCTGGGTAACGATTGTAAACAAAACAACACCTTGATCCATGAACTCCCAGCATCCCCCAAGGCGCGTGATTCAAAAGTTTCAGGCTGGTAGGCCTATAAGTATTTTTCTGTGAATTTTTGAAAAAACTTTTGTATGTTGACGTAAAATATGTCCAATCGGCACCCGTCAGACAATTTATCTTGACGTAAAATACGTCCAATAGGCGTTTAAGGGTTAAATGAATTTGTCGTCAAATGCATTACTCTCTCTGTTTTGACTAATAGCATTAATTTTCAGTTATATAACACATAGAACTAGTTTCCAACATAGCCTACTATACAGTGGTACCTTGAGATACGAAAGGCTCAACTTACGAAAAACTTGAGATACGAAAGCCATTGCGAAAAATTTAATGGCTCTACATACGAAAAGTTTTAAAGATACGAAAGGTTTCTGAAAGTCCGAGATTCGCCCGGATAACAATTTTGAAACTCGCGCCGCACGCCGCCATCTTAGTACTAGTAGACTTGCCACCATCCTCCTGTTCTCCCATTGGTTCCTGATGCTAGTCACCACCATGAAATCCTTTTCTCCTATTGGACAGCATCCCTCCCATCATGCATCTTATACATATATGTGGTGGCATACCTATCTCAGCCTCTTCGTACCAACATCTTTATCGTACGCACACGGCATTTGTTCGGTCCAACGATTTCGTTTAGTAACGTAAATTCGTTAGTGATTTCGTTGCAGTACTATTATCGTGTTGTGCGAAAACTTTATTGTGTAACTTATACATAAATTATGTACAAGGTAACGTAGTCATGGGTCCCAAGAAAGTTGAAATTCACGGAAAGAAGCGCATGCTCTCTTTGGAGACAAAGATGGAGGTCATCAAGAAGTACGAAGCTGGTATGCGATTGAGTGTGATCACAAAGGAATACGGCCGTAATCCGTCGACAATAGGCACCATCCTTAAACAGAAGGATGCCATCAAAGCAGCTACACCGTCGAAGGGCATCACTATTTTGTCCAGCAAGGGGACCCACGTGCACGACGAGATGGAACGGCTGCTCCTCGTCTGGATAAAAGACAAAGAAATTGCTGGCGATACAGTAACAGAGACAGCAATCGCCCACAAGGCCAGTGCTATTTTCGGCAATTTGATTGCGCAGGCGGAAGACGACGGAGGAGAAGGGACTTCAGCGCCAACCCCAGAGTTCAAGGCTTCGCATGGCTGGTTCGAGAAATTCCGTAAACGGACTGGCATCCATTCGGTGGTGCGGCATGGGGAGGCTGCCAGCTCGGACATGAAAGCGGCCGAAGCATTTAAGAAAACTTTCGACGAGATGATGACCAATTGTGATGAGACTGGCCTTTTTTGGAAAAAAATGCCTTGTCGTACGTACATCACGGAGGAAGAGAAGAAGCTACCCGGGCATAAGCCTATGAAAGACAGGCTTACGCTCGCACTTTGTTCAAATGCCAGTAGGGATTGCAAGGTGAAGCCCCTACTGGTGTATCATTCCGAGACTCCTCAAGCCTTCAAGGCCCGCAAAGTGCTGAAGGAGAAGCTTTCAGTGATGTGGAGGGCTAATGCAAAAGCCTGGGTAACGAGGCTTTTGTTCACTGAGTGGGTAAATCTCTGTTTCGGACCGACAGTGAAGAAGTTTTTGGAAGAGAAGCGCCTCCCCCTGAAATGTCTGCTGGTGTTGGACAATGCCCCTCCCCACCCTCCTGGCCTCGAGGAAGATATCCTAGCGGAGTATTCCTTCGTCAAGATTCCTTTTCTTCCACCCAACACCACCCCTCTCCTCCAGCCCATGGACCAGCAAGTGATAGCGAACTTTAAGAAGCTGTACACGAAACATCTTTTCAAGAGATGTTTCGACATCACCGATACCACAAACCTCACCTCGCGTCAATTTTGGAAGGAGCATTTCGATATCGTCATTTGCATCCGACTCATCGACCAAGCTTGGCAGGAGGTTTCGAGGCGAACCTTGAATTCCTCGTGGAGGAAACTCTGGCCTGATGCCGTATCCGCCCGAGACTTCTAGGGATTCGACGTGGGCGAAGCTGGTGCTGCAGAGTCAGAAACAGTTGACGATCCCGAAACTGTTTTGGAACCAGATCTTGACGAGATCGTTGCACTCGGCAAGTCCATGGGGCTGGTCGTCGACGAGGACGACATCAACGACCTTCTCGAGGAGCACCAAGAGGAGCTTACGACGGATGACCTGAAGGAGTTGGAGGCCATGCAACATAACGTCGTTCAAGAGGAGTTCTCTAGCAGCGGTGAGGAAGAGGAGGAGGACCCTATGACAACGGCAGAAATTAAGGATGTTCTAGCCGCTTTTCATAAAGTGCAATTGTTTATCGAAAAAAGACACCCCGAAAAGGCTCACACAGGTCGTGTGCTTGCGCAGTTCGATGATGTTTGCCTGAGTCGTTTCAGGAACATTGTCAAAAGTAGGCAGAAGCAATCTTCTTTGGATCGTTATTTTTTAAAGAGGCCTTCAGCATTAGCAGGAGTAAGCAAAAAGGAAGAACCAAGTGATAAAAAACAGAAAGTTGAAAGCAAAAAGGAAGAACAAAGTGATAAACAGAACGTTGAAAGTGGTGATGAAGTTGAAATTCGTAAAAAAAAAAAACAAAAAAAAAAAAAAAAAACACAAAAAAAAAAAAAAAAAAAAAAAAAAAAAAAAAAAATCCCACCGTAAAAAAATAAAGTTAAAAATAAAAAAAAAGAAAAAAAATTTCAATTTTTAGTTTTTTGCAAAGTTAAGTGTTACAGTTTTGTTAATGTGTTTCGTAAATTTTAGTTTTATAGTTTTCCTTAAATTTTTTATGTGTTTTCGTAAAGTTAAGGTGTATGTACGACTACGATGTACGTTATCTGCCGTTTGTCCTCCTCCTCCTCTGCCGCCACTTTCGGAGATAGCCTCACTCGAAAGGTAAGCTTCCACATTTTACGTTACAGTAATAATATTTCTTGTACACTAATATACACTTTATTTACAGGTTTTGCATTTTTATTATTAAGTTACATATTGAATGGTCCAAATTGTTGTAGTATTTCATTGTTTATAGGTCAATTTAGCTCTATTATGAAATTTACTGGGGTGTTTTTGGAGGGCTTGGAACGGATTAGCCATTTTACATGTAAAATGTGGTCCAAGATACAAAAACCTCATGATACGAAAGGCGCCTCGGAACGGATTAATTTTGTATCTCGAGGTACTACTGTACTTGGCAAAGTTCTGACAATGTTTTTTATCATTTTATTACTCATATATTTTAACTTCATTTTATAACTTCATAATATATAATTTTCTTTGTAATATTTATTTAACACATTTAGCCTACATTCCCAAGTAGCCTACTAGTAAGTCAATACAATACTTAGTCAATACAATACTAAACTTTTATCAGAATCTGCACATTGTTTAGCAGTGACTTTCATATTCTAAATTTGGTATTTCATAATTATTGCCATTAGTTTCTTTGTCATTTATTTTTATTATACAGGGTAGTGAGATGAAAAAAATAATGAATGAATTTCAGCGATCATGAGGCATCTGAATGTCTCCATCAAAACGTAAACAAAGCACAACGCCATCTATTGAGGAAAGTGAGCGCTAAACTATTTGCTGATGGGATAAGCATTTTTTAGCATTGATAAAGATTTACGCTTGCACTTCTTACCTCTAGCATCATCTGATCTCATGGGTAACTTATCGAATATGTATGTAAATACACAGTATATTAAAATTATCGAACTATTACATGTAAGTCTATCAAGCATACTAAGAATAAGGAATTTGGGCATGCCAAATGTCTCATTGTTTTGATTAAAAGGATTGACTTGGTAGACACTTCTCAAGTGAAATGTTTAAAAAAAATTTTTTTTCAAGTTACTTAATTTAAAAAACAAATTTGACTTCACACATTTTTTATTTATTACTAAGAATTCACAACATTTTTTTTCCTTACTAAGAATCATTCTCACTAAAGCTAAGGAGATATGGCTTAATTTTTGTTGTCTTAAAGTTGTAAACAAACTTGTTGCCACCCGTTGGGGTGGTTGCAACGAACTAATGGTGACTGAATCAAGCCAACCAGTGGAGTTCCCAGACCACAGAATGCAGACTTTAAGAGGTTCAATCCTATAGCTTTTCTTTACAAAGTATATTAAAGCCTTATTTTTTGTTTTAGCCATAGACTTGGCTAGATTATTTGCACTGAATAGCCTTTCTCTTGGCCACCATTGGCAATGTTTTTATTTTCATTTTATGGTTTTTTATTCTCTCTCTTCATGTTGCCGTAACTCCGAATGGTTGTAAAACGAATACGTTATTAAATAAGGAGTACCTATATTTTCTTGGCTAAATATTTTTTATGATAAAAAATAATTTACTAATTTTCAAATATATATATTAAGGTACTGTATACCCCACTTAACTTCCCAGTATTTCTCCAATTACTGTATCTACTAAGAAAACGGGACTGCTTCATCAATATTGTACTCGAAAATAGGGCTCATTTGAATAGTTATCATGCTTAGTTGTAAGCCATATATTTTTAAAGGTAATGTTTTAAGATGACTGAAATTATATTACATATAGTATTTTAGATATTAATTTGACGTATATTTTATGTAGGATAATAGTTTAAGGTATGAGAGAAAATTGAGGTACATGAAATTAGGGGTAACTTGAATATTTTTCATACTTAGTTGTAAGGGTGATGTTGTAACATGATTTTGAAATTATATTAATGTTTTAGATGATATTTTAATGTATATTCTGTGCAGAATGACAGTTTAAGGTATATAATATGTGTTTGAACTATTAAAATAAGGAGTTATAAACAGATATAAGCATTTTTAGAGTGGTACGTATGTCAACTAATCAAGAAATTTAGCTATTTGTGGGTGTTTGTGGTCCCCCCCCCCCCCCCCCCCCCCCCCCCCCCCCCCCCCCCCCCTCCCCCCCTCCCCCCCCCCCCCCCCCCCCCCCCCCGCAAATGGGGGGGGTTGACTGTATTAGTTAATTGTGATAATACTTAGAATACTCAGGGAAAGAGTTAAAGGAACAGGTTCTTCTTTCTTGTGTTCTTCTGATCTTTGCAAAAATTTTTACTAGCAGAATATGCTCACAGAGCAGAATTTGAACATGTGACCCTGTCTGTTCGTATCTATGAATGTTCATAAGGAAGGTGATGACTGTTCCTTAAAGCAGAAAGTGTTGGTTAGAGCAGTCTGCTAATGAGAGATTCATTATTGAAACAGTCTACTATATGTCCTCTTCCTTTATTTTTATTTGTCATAGTAGGGCAGGGCACATTATAAGCAGTATTTTTAATGTATTTTCAAGGACATCACAATATATTCTTAAAGATCATTACTTTTGTTAGTTTTTAATTGCTGTAGGCACTAATATTTTAGGATTTTTCTTTTATATGTTTTATTGATTTTGCTAAAATAGCACTTAATTCACAGGTACCCAAATGAAAAGATATGCACAAAAAGCTAACTGTACATGGTTCGGAAATATTCCCTCTTTGCTGATTAACCTTACTATGTAGTGCCAACAGAAACTGACAGTAGCTGTCACCCCTCCAATTGGGAGGGTTAAACCCCACTTGTTTGAATAATCTGTCTTATAATTGACACAGTGATCATGTTTAATCTTTTGTATGGCTTATTAACATTATTATTTCAGTATTTGATAGTTTTACATAATTGAGTTTGAAATGTTGTACTCTTCACCCTGACCAGTTATACTAAAAATATTTTTATATATAATTACTACAAGGGTCACAGTGAGACTTTTTTCATATTTTGAATAAGTACGTAAGGTATGTAAGATTGAGGTTTATTTTAGATTGGTGTACATTATTTTAGTTCTAAATCATTTGTTGTTTATTTATTATTCCAGGATGTTTTAACTACAGAATCAACTGTATCTCAGGCACCTTTAACCGTCCAAGCGCATAAAAGTGAACTGGCTTGCCTTAGTATAAATCGCGAAGGAACTTTTTTGGCAACTGCATCTCACAAAGGTACTTTGATAAGAGTATGGGACACAGCTAGAAGAGTGTTGTTGGCAGAATTGAGACGAGGGTCTGATCCTGCTACCTTATATTGGTAAGTTTTTATTTACTTTAAAGTGAAAGAACTGGGAAGACACTTATTCTTTTTTATCATATAGTGCCTGATACTTATGCAGCACAAGATAAAGGAAAGGCCCTTTTATTAAATACTGCTAGCATTTTTTATTTTATTTTGTTTTTAGGTTCCACTGCTAATTATGCTTTGGCAATTCAGATGCTTTTACTGCAAAACCACTCGTTTGGGAAGCTTCCAGTTGTTTGAGATTACAGGAGCACTTCTGGAGCAGCTAAATACTGATGTCTTATGTTATTTTATGTGAGGGAATTTTTAACCAAAGTACAGTACGGTCCCCAATTATGCGAGGATTTGGTTGATCCACGGCCTCGCAGAATTGGAAATTCGCATATTTTGAAACACATTCCTTATGGGAATAATTCCATTAGGGACAAGGCAAACGGCAACTTACCCACTCAAACTTTTTTATGCTACCCATTTTCAATACTTTCTATGTACTATACTGTAATTTTTTCTAATATTAAATTATTGTTGTGGATAAATAAAACATTAAAAACATTTTAATAACTTTAAAAGGTTTAAAATTACACACAGGATGGTGAAAACTCCCACACGTAAACAATGCCACCAATGGGTGCAAGTGTACTGTACAATACAGTCATTTCCTTTAAAAAACCTATGAATGGAATTTCCTCTACCTATCCTCAGCCAAAAAAACCTTGAGACTGCTCAATCTCGTCCTCCCTGAAGAGTTCTTCAGCTGAAGGAAGGCTTTATGAACCTATTAGGGTACTGGCAGATCATGCGTGTCTCCACTCCCATTAGGCCTAACAAACTTCGTTACGAGCGCTGTGGCCCTTTCTCAGTTTCTTTGTCCGTCACGTTCACTATGTAATCGTTTTCATATAAATTTATTCTACGATAAAAAAAGAACTGATGAAAATTCAAAATTCAACATGAAATGACAGTTTCTAGAAAAGTTTAGATCAAACAATTCTCTCTCTCTCTCTCTCTCTCTCTCTCTCTCTCTCTCTCTCTCTCTCTCTCTCTCTCTCTCTCTCTCTCTCTCTCTCTCTAAAATACAAAATTTGATATGAAATTACAATTTCTTCTTAAGAAATGATAAAAATTCAAAATTCAACATGAAATGAGAGGCTTGAAAAGTTTTCATAAAACGATTCTCTCTCTCTCTCTCTCTCTCTAACACATCTGCTTCTCTGTTAATCACATTTACTTGTCATTTTCATCAAAACCTATTTCAACAATAGAAAAAAATGATCAAATGCCAAGTTAGTCAAAACAAGTTAACCTAGGAAAAAAATTCTTACTTCATTCAGCAATGACAGATTTCAGTTGTCAACTGCTGCCAAAATGGAAGTTGCTCCTTCCTTCATCTTTAACTTAGGGCAAGTTTTTTAGTTTCAAGAAAATAGGCCTTCCTCTTCGACTTCTAGGCAGATGCATACATGATGCAGATGATCAGAATACACTTCGCAGATCTGAATAATACGTATGGCGATGATGATGATGCCAATCATTCATACACACTGCGCTATGACGTCACAAATGCGTGCGGCAGAGCCTTCCGTCTTAGCTAATGACTGAGCAGGAAAACTTTAATCTCGCATTCCCCCTGGGAGGAATAATAGATTTTTTCCTCCAAGCATTCCTCCCACCCCTTCTCTCAGATACAGCAACCCCCCCCCCCCCCCCCCATCTAAAATACTGATTAGACAATAGATTTGATACGTTTTGTGGTACGTGACTCGCAGACTTTGAATGGCTCTGCAGATACAGAAAATCTATTTTTGAGAACTAGCAACTGCATAAAAGGGGAATTGTACAATTCAAACACTCATAATTCAGGACTGTACTATCACCAATTTTTTATACCATTGAATATCATGTTCAACCACATGTAGTAATTACTACTGTATTTGATTTCATAGAAGACCCCCTCCATTGTTTTCAGTAAGGAGCATTAGGAAAAAAATTGGGTGTTTATACACATTTAATGTTACCTTATTATATAGCTTCTGTATGGCAGGAAAACTTAAAAGATATAGCAGAAATAATTTTCTAACACCCCTCCATTTACCCTGCCTCGAATGATTAACTCCAGCAGTGACAGTGGGTGTTAAAATTTAGAAACAGGATTGTTGCTTAGATATAAGACATTTTTTTAGAGATTTTATATTTGAATGACTCAAATAGTTTAATTAAATAACATTGCATACATGATTATGTTTTTAGTCTGCAAAGTTGATTTGTAAGCTTAGCTCCTAGACTAGCCTGTGTGTGTTCATGTACACATATGCACCACATCAAGTAAACTACGCAAAGCTTCAAGAAGAATCATGGGTAGTGATAGTTCCCAGGAAAGGATACTTTGCACCTTTTGTTATTTTTGCACCCCTGTCGAGATTTCCGATATCCTTCTCTCTCTCTCTCCATTTTCTTCACACAGAAATTTTGAGTTGTTCCCATATGAATACAAACCTTTGGTCTTTACATTGGGAAATTCTCCTTTGCAGCTGGAAACTGGTTAAGTAAAATTCAATGTAATATGGCCACAATGGGGCCAGCAAGTGGGAGGAACCTTATCTTGCTTGCCCCAGAGATTGGTCAGTTGGAAGGGGGAAAGAAAACTTTAATTTCATTTAAAAGTTGGCTTAATACGTAGGGAGCATGATTAGGGTCATATGTAGTGTTCAAACTCTAGAAGTAAACATTTATTAGCCTTTTCAGAGACCATCCAAGCTTATGCGAAAATTTCCATTGTGCAAGAGTGTCTGGAACCTAATCTTGCATAAGTTCGGAGTAATACTGTACTGGATACTGTTGAGTCAGCGTTATTTACATCAGTTTTATTGATAGTGTATGTCTGCTTTACAAATCCATGTTGAATTCCAGTCAAGAAATTTATGTGAACTGTTGTGATTTCAGCATCAACTTTAGTGGTGACAGCGAGTTTCTGTGCTGCTCTAGTGACAAGGGAACTATCCATATATTTGCTCTTAAGAATACAAAGTTGAATCGCCGGTCAACGTAAGTACAGTATCTGTTGATGAATAATGACACTTTTCATATAATTATGGTTTTTTTGCTAAACCTCAAATTGATCACAATTTGGTGTGATAGTACATTTTCAGGTCAGGTGTGATAGTGTTTTTTTGTTCACCATAACCCCATTGATAGCATACAATATAACTGATCAAGAACCAGATGCCTCATTCTGTATGGTCTCAGTACCATTCTGCACATTCTTTGTTGAGACTCCATGTAGTAAAAAGTGTTGCAACACTCCCAAGATTTAGTTTCTGTGTGATTGGTGTGATTGTACCTGTTCATTTTTCATTATTCTTGTATGTGCAGTTTTTCATATTTTGGAGTGAATTTTTATTGGTTTCACTTCACTTTTACATAATTCATTACTCTTGCAAACTGTGTATCATACTATAGACCTTGCCTTGGCAGGTGTATGTTAACAATTGTATGCTGGGCACCAGTCACATATTGTATGCAGCTGTTCATTCAGTAGAATAGCCGTGTCAATTTTAAACATTTTGTTTGTCCTTATTGTACTGCTTATTAATTGCATTGACCAAAGCAGTATGATAGAAAATGGTTATACATTGTACCATGAAAAATGGGAAGAGATCGTGGTAAGACCAAACTTGAATAGAGATGACAATAAGTACACAGTACCCTGCAAGTGTATTTTATTAATCATTTTGTGTTTACTCTTTTTATTTATTTATTTTTTTTTTGTACATTATTGCACGTGTGTACCTGGGGTAGGCAAAGCAGACTGCAAGAGAAGACTAATGTGAGTTATGGTAGGATATAACCTTCCTCTATATTTTTCCCATTCATGCCAAAAAGAATTGTATGAAATAATTTTTAGATTTGTTAAAATGCCTGTTGTCTTTTCTTTATGCATTGCTATATTGATTACAGGCAGTCCCCAGTTAATGGTTTGTGTTTGGTCATCGGCCAAGCGCTGGTAACTGAAAATCTCCGTTAACCGAATAAATGGCATACAGTGGGGCCTCGATAATCGCAGGAGTTAGGGGCCACAACCACCCGCGATAAGCAAATATCCATGTTATCACAACTTTAAAAAAACTCTATGCTACACCCACCCCAGCTGCTTACTTCAGTAGTTAAAACACCAAAGATGCCCTACCTATTTTAATACTAATTTAAACACCTAATATACCTTAAGATATGATATGGGTACTCAATATGGATTGGTCCAGGCTATCCTATTTAGCTTGAAGATACACATGTACTTACTGCAACTTGAGTTTAAAACGATCAATGGCTGCTCCTATTAGTATAGTAATATAAGAGAATTGTCCTTGAAATGGCTCCCTTGCCTATTTTATGCCTCCTTTGTTTGTGTGTGTGTTTAAGTTATATGTCTCTATAATGTCACAAATTCTTTTTTAAATTATCTCCTATCCTCAATTTCCCCTTCATCAGATCTACAAACAAAAATATATTAGCTAACAATTCTTTATTTTCATGATTTGGCTGCTGCACAAAACTAAAAGTACATATGTATATCTATTTTGTGAATGAACACAGTTGTGATTAAAAAAATCGTGATTTTCTGTAATGATTACAGCACCAAACTGTAATATTAATGTACAAACAGCAAATTACTGTGATCAAAATCTATTTTTGTCTTTTGTTTACGTTGAGAATCAGCTGATCGGCGTTTATTACCAAAAAAATATTTTGGAAAACAATTTAGTTGCTAAAAGAAACTAATTTATTAATGAAATTATTATTATTTGTAACTTTTTACATTAAAGTTTGAGTTTATGATACAGTAATTCATATTTAATTGAGAGAGAGAGAGAGAGAGAGAGAGAGGAGAAGAGAGAGAGAGAGAGAGAGAGAGAGAGAGAGAGAGAGAGAGAGAGAGAGAGAGAGAGAGAGAGAGAGAGAGAGAGACTGTTGACTAGCTTAGGTCGAGAATAATAACAACACTGTGTTGTTTACATGTGAAATTTGTATTTTAAATAGTTTTACGGTGATAAACAAACAATATTTTGCTATTTACATTCGTATTAGTATCTGAAAATTAGTAAATAATTTCGTTAATTTTCCGGGATGTAGTACTATTTGGGATCCACAAAAAAAAGTAAGCAAAGTGTTTTATGATAGAGTTTAGAGCATAAGTACGTAAAATATGTGAGTAGTTTGTAGAATGGTGTAAAAATAATATGTATGTACGAACGAGACTAGTTTTGTTACGTCACGGTGATGGTATGTATTTTTTTCTTGAATGAATATACAGTGGTCCCCCGTATTCGCCGGGGATGCGTACCAGACCCCCCCGTGAATAGTTAGAACCCGCGAATGTTTGGAACCCCTATAAAAACGCTAAAAACAACCTATTTTGTTGGTTAAAACTCAAGAAAAACCACTAAAAATATTCATACTTGGGTTTTTTAATAGTTTTATAACAAAAAGTGCATTTTATGATGAAATTGAAAAAAAACTAGGATTTGTTGATATTTCTCATAGAAAAATACCGCGAATGCGTGAATTTTCCACGAATAATGCAGGGAAACGTTCCCGAGAGAATTCCGCGAATGTGTGAGTCTGCGAATCCGGAGAACGCGAATATGGGGGCCCCGCTGTACATTTATGATATAGAAATTAGTTACTATACTGATTGCAGTACCGTACTGTAATATTAATGTAATAACATCTAAATATAATAACCAATGCATACTGTAAACATGTAAAGTGTATTTTTGTCTTTTGAAAAATGCTTTCCCCAAGAAATTATTCCTTGAAGAGGATTTTTATTATGAAGGCATGCCATTAATATATAATATAGGCATTTTATTATGAAGATATACCAATAATATATAAGGTAAAAATGGTTTTATTTCATTGACGCTTTGTCGCCAATCGCTAACAACAATACGATAATCTATGACAATTATCGTTTGTATGACTGATTGTTCAGAGAAGTTAGTTACATTCTACCAAAACAATTATGAAGTTCGAATTGAAAATTAATGTTCTCCTAAATGTTAATGCTACCGTAATTACACTACTACTATTAACATTTCTAAAAGGTTAACGAACGATAAAGGTCGCTGTGAATGCAATGTAACTCAATGTTTACATTTTGTTGCTGGCCACTCGAAGTACAAGTTGATGTCAATGATGTGGAATTATTCCATGAAAAGGCTATTTATTATGATGGTATGTCAATAATATATAAGGTGAGAATGGTTTTATTACCTTTGTTGTCAGTTACTATCATAATGTGAATCTATTCATGCATTTTGGTGGTTATCGGATATCGGCCAAGGCTTAGCCTACCACGGAGAAGCCTGCGATGCTGCGATTCATACAGCGATATAGATTGAGAAGTGGTCCAAGGAAAAACCTGTGGTTAACTGACCCTGCGACTGCTGATCCGTGACTGAGGGAGGCCCCACTGTACATGATGCCAAAAGTGCTTATCATCCACTTAACAGCGTTGTTAACCGGTCAACAGTGCCATTAAGCAGTTAATCAGCACTGCTTACCAGTGCCAAAAATCTGATTAACCCCATTAGCCAAACGCCATAAAACCGATGCCGTTAACTGGGGATTCCCTGTACTAGCTGTCTGATTTGGAAAATGTTTAATTATTCTTTTGTGTAGTGCCTTTAACTTATGAATTAGCGTAAGGGTACTAAATATTTGTATAGACGACCACCTGTATTTGCAGGGGAATAGGGACCACAGTTCCCCGCAAATAGCTAAAATCAGCGAATACTCGACACCCTCTCTAAAAACGCTTGTAACTGCCTATTTTAATAGTTCAAACACCAAAGACCCCCTGTATAAATGCTTATAAGCGCCTATTTTTATAGTTTAAACACCAAATTTACCTTAAACTATCATCTTAAAACACTTCAGTATCATTTTAATATTTTAATATCACTTTAATATAATTTTAATACTTCAATATCAATTTAACACTTATCATTTCTGAGCAGCTAGTTATTGTGAAGTGAGAAAACCATTTTAAATGAGCTGTAGTTACTGGGTAGGTTCACTGTAATGAGGTGGTTCAAAATAATGAGGTCCCTTGTACACGTATAGAAGGGAGAAAACCGGTTTATTACAAACCAAAGCTTCAAAACCTGTTTTTCCCCACATAAGTCTCTCTCTCTCTCTCTCTCTCTCTCTCTCTCTCTCTCTCTCTCTCTCTCTCTCTCTCTCTCTCTCTCTCTCTCTCTCTCTCTCTCTCTCATTTATGTACTATTATTTGAGGCCGTCACTCGAACAACCGTCTATCTGCAAATTTTCAGATTTTGAGTTATACATGGTTTCGAATTCAAGAACTCTTCTTCTATATACTAGTGTTTAGGTAAAAAAAATATGTTTTTCGCTTTCATAATCTAGGGAGAGTGAGAGTAACTAGAATGATATATGCGCAATATATTGTCATTCCAATGTAGACAAACTATTACAGGCAGCCCTCGGTTAGTGGCAGGGGTTCTTTCTTTCCTGGCCGCCAACGCTAAGTGATTTTTGACGCTAAGAGATTTTAAAGCCTACGGCCACTGCACACCTTTCAAAATCTAGACCAGTTAACAGAGCCCTAGACCAGTCAAACGGTGCCGTAATCCCACAGTGGCGCAATAAGTAAAATTATATTTATGCAGTATAGTACTATAGAATTAACTGTACAGTAGTACTGTACAGTACATTATATTATTATAAATACTGTAAAGTGAAAAAAGCCTAGCTTTAATCCTTTGGGTATCTAGAGTATGTAAAGATATAATAAGGTTTTATACTGTGTACAGGTAGCTGTAGTGTTCAACGTACGATAAATCGTCTTATGATAACCCGATTTTATGAGAGACCAAATTACAGTAGCCTAACTTAATCCCATCTTCTAGTTACATAAGTTAAAAAACAGCAAAAGAGAATGATATAAGAATGGTTTTAACGTTATACTCGTTGCGTAAACATGTACAGCCATGAACAACCAAATTGGATAACATCCATTTGGCTTGTATTTTAATCATCGAACTATAGTACACTATCACCGTAGTTGTTGTAAATGATGTTATGTAGAATACAACTGAGATATCTTAATGTAATAACTTTATTTGCTATAGATCAAAGATCAATCAGGAAATATACTAATATACTGTTAAATTTAAACCTAGTTATAACTGAAGCTGAGAAAACTGCTCAAGCTGCTATTGACTATTATCGTGCATCAGCAACAAGGATAAAACTCCAGTAAATGTATGCCATCAAACACAACCATAGATAAAAGGAGATAAAATCATTTTGATCAAAACTACTGTGCGTGAAAGTACACATTTTACTGTTGGTTTCATGCCGATGTAAGATGATATAAAGGAAAATTGCGAATGGAATCATGTAATTTTTTTATGCAATAAACATGCCACCAACGTAATCTGTTAACGAAAAAAAAATTAGTTCACAATCACAATGAGACCTATTCAATTCATATTTCGACCTAAAAACACGTCTCGTAAGGAAAAATATCCTTGTCTTATATAAGTCAAGTATCTAGATAGTATTCGTTTATGCTAACTAAAAGCAAGAAAGTTCGCTCAGAATTGCGTTAAATATGGCGAAACAAACTCATATTTGCCATTAGCTGATTTAAAACCAAAACATTGGCCGCTCCGCAGAATACTGTCTTAGATTTGCTGTAGTATTTTATAATACAATAATATGAGAATGCAGACAATATTATTGGATACAGTGAAGTAATGTATAACTTTTTAAAGGATTTATGGAAAAGATGTAGTATTAATAAAATAACACCATGCCTTTTTTGGAACAGTGGCAGACAAGAACGAACATGAAAAAACATCCTCTGACAATGTGGAGGGTAGTTACAAAAGCTGCCTTAATTTATATTGTATATATGTAAAACAATAAAAATACCCTATACGTAATATATTTTCATAAACATTTTAAACTTAAAAGCATGAACATTTATAAAATCGACACATCGATCGCTAAATTTGCACCCTTTTAAACTCGGAAGAGCAGCGAGCGGCGGCTTACAAGAACGAATATGAAAAACATCGTATTTGATAACGTGAGGGGCAGTTTCAAAAGCTGCCCTTGTATCATATTTCTGCGCAGAAATAAAAATACTGTATACATAATACATTTTCATTCACATTTTAAACATAAAAGCATGAGCATTTATAAAATCGACACATCGAAGGTAAATTTGCCTTTTTTTAACTGGATATTTTTTGGAAGAGCGGCAGGCAGTGGCTCACAAGAAAGAAAATGAAAAAACATCCTCTTTGATAACGTGACGGGCAGTTTCAAAAGCTGCCTTTGTATCATATTTCTGTGCAGAAATAAAAATACCCTATACATAATACATTTTCATAATTCATTTGCACTTATGTAACTTGATATTTTCGGCATAGAACAGCGTCGGAGGCATATATCTTACCCGAATATATATGTAATAACTCTCCATAAAATTTGTTGGTATCATTTGCATAACCTTTATGGTCTGAACTGCATTTCTACAAATGTATGAACTTGTTAGACATAACGGCACTAGCGGTGCTGTTGACCAAAAATTGAGCCGCAAAAATACTTTAAAGTGCCTTATTTTTTTAATGAATATTTTTGACGACAGCTGTAAAACCGATTCGCCGCTAAGCGATTGCACCGTTAACTGCGGGCCGCCTGTGTTGTACTTTTCTCAGACTTCAGTTTTTTGCAGTTATGGTGTCGTTTGAGGTACATTTTGGATAGACAGATAATATTTACACACATTTGTAAAGAGGCTAAAAAAAGAGTGATGTCATTGCATAAATATTAACGGAAATATGATAATGTAAACATTGCACAATTTCAATCGCGTTTTCTTCAATCGTGTTTTTCTCCGATTTCTGTTTTGTGCAGATAGACAGTTGTTCGAGTGACAGCCTCATTTAATCTTATTACTATTTTTGCAGGTACAGTTTATTACAGGCAATACCTGCTTTTCTGGGCTTGGCCCGTGTCGCTCCGTGAAGTAGGTTCCTTTAGCACTATTTCTAAGGTAAAATATTGTTATAATACCAAAGAACAGCTAAATTGGAAAATTGCCTAGATTAGTTCCTGGGCTTCGCTCCACCTTTATTAAAAAGGTGTCGGTATGGTTTTCTGGGGCGAGTGAAACCACTATCACAGGTCCTTTTCCATTTAGCCTCTTCCTACATCAAAAACCTCAAAACAAGAGGAGCTGACCTAAGGCTCACTACCTACTGCCGTGTAGGTAGCGCCTCTGCTGCCATTCCTTTGATAGTGCTACTACGCTGCACACGCGTTTATTTTGCTGTGTTGTGTTTATCGCTTTTTTGGAATATTCTTTCAACATGGATCATCAATCTGCTTCTGCATCCAAGTTAAGTACTGCTATTATAGTTGACACTATTTAGGGGCTGCCCTTGGCAGGTTTAACCGAATTATTTAGGTTTTTATGAGTCGACGACCCACGCGGCGCCAGCCCTGAGCCGCCATAGCAGCGTGCTCCTTTGTGTCCCCTCGTTTCATGTCTCACGTGGTCTCCCATACCGAGTGAGCTCGAATTATTATAGCAGTATTGTTATGTCATTAGTTGTTATATTATTTTTGGTGATGCATTGTTGACGATTTTGTCTCTACACGGGGGATTTTACCGAGCACGTGTTCCTGTTTCGTAGCCTTTCGGAATCGTACCGAACCAGTTTTCATGCATGCATGTTCCTTTTTGGTTAGGTTACCTTGTTAGGCTCTGTGAGAATTATGCTAGTCCTCCTTTTAGTCCTAGCCTACCCTGGCCGCCTGTCCCGCGTTTATTCGTCACAGCACTAGGCCAGCTGCTCGGAGTTTCCAGGTCTTGACCACCCTTCCCGGTTGGTCCGGCCTAGTCCTCCAGGACGCTCCTCTTTCTCTTCACCTCATTTTATTTCCTTTCCCCCCGTGTATTCTTTAGTTTTCGTTTTATTTTATCTCATATCAGAGAGTCGGCTTTGGTTGGCCTATAGCCTTCCTTTCGTCTGGCCTTATTCACCTCGCGGGTGTCCGCACCCAACCGTGAGAAGTCCAGGCGATCATGTAGTAGCCACCATGCTACCGCACCCCCCCACTCCCTCTCTCTCTCTCTCTCGACATTCCCACCCAGGTGGGTGATATCACGCTCATGTTGTTGCTGACAGCCGATCCGAGTTCGGGGAGGAGCTCGGCTCTACCCAGCCTCGGCCGCCCACCAGGCTCGGATGAGCTTGGCTCTATGGGCCATATCCTTGCCCTCAGCATCCCTCCCACCCGCTCTGGCGTAACAGGACTCCTTGTGGGTGATGACTATTTGGAGACTCCGGCCTTCAGTGGGCTTACATTATTTCATTTATCACCTTATATTCCTTTATGTATTTGTCTTAGTTTAACTTTGAAGCCAACATGCTTCTCCGGGAGCTACCCCTCCCTCTTAGTTTAAGTCTTATGGCGGAGTTACCAAGCTCCGCCGCCTCACCCGATCTCTCCCATCTTGACACCCGGTACCTGCTTGGACTACTACTTCTCCGCTGTATGGCAATAGTAGCTACCTCGCTTCAGTAGTTTTCTGTTCTCCGGTGTCACTGGAAATACGGTTACCTACTTGCTACTAGCTCTACCGGATTCTCCAGCATGGTGCATGGCAAGAGGAGGCCGAGATGGGGATAATTTTACAACACTGGAACACTCCGGTGTTATGGCATATCAACCACGGCCATTGTCCGAATGGTTAACAATGGTACTCATGTATCATTTCATTTACAGGCCACCCATTGTATGGAGACCGGCATTACAGCCTTTCTCCAGGATCCCTGTGGGCACGATGTCTGCCGGACCCACGCCACCTGCGCAGTCCAACTAGAAGGTTCAATAGTGTGGCATCACGAGAACTGTATCACCTGCTTCGATCTCGTGGAACGAGTCTCCTCTGATGTAAGTTTAACACTAACCTTCTCTTTCAGGGAGCCCAGTCTGTTTGGGATACTGCTCTCTCCACCCTCAAGGCATGGGCGGGCGGCTTCGGGCAGAACGTAGCCAAGGCAAGGCCATACATCCTCTCCCAATAGATGGCTACTTTGATCTTCCCCTGGGGGGAGGAACACCGGCTACGTAGACCCCGAAGTAGCAGCTCCTCTCATAGCTTCTATTCAAGCCGCGGTGTCCCAACACCCAGAGGAGGCATGGGCAACGGTAAGGATGCTAGTGAAGCAAGCTTTGTAGGTGCTCAAGGCCTCCCCTTGAGCACGTCTAGACCTTCTTCTCCTTCCTCTTCTACTTCCTTCCAGGGATTCTCCTGGGGATTTCCGGCATTTAGGTCGAAATCCCTCTCAGCGATCCCTAAAGTCAAGGGCAAGCGTGACTCTAAATTGCTGCCAAAGCCACTTCCTAGAAAATCAAGCACCAGCCAAGTCTATAAAACTCATGCTTTTTGGGCTAAACATTGCCCTCAAGAATTTTTTTTACAAAATTAGTGTGTATAATGGTAGTTGTCTGGGAAATCAGAAAAGAAGGAACACAACTGCAGGCATCCTCGGTTATTGGCGGACATGGTTGATAGTAGTCCGGTTTGATGACGCTTGTCTAGCACCATAAAATCAACAATTTATTGTGCCATAATGGGCCAAGTTTCAGTTATCAGCACCATAAGGTGCAGATAATAGAGTTATGGCACCATAACCTAACAGAGGCACCATTAATTGGTTATCGGCGTCATTAACCAAAACTTGGCGCCATAAGCACCATAAATTGCCAGTTTCAGTTAATGGCAGTTTTTGCTGATCAGCACCCCACCAAGAACAGAACCCTTGCTGATAACCAGGGACTGCCTTAATAGCTTACCTAGACGACATTAATCTGGGGGTCCACAAGAAAAGAGTGCTTGGAAAAACCTAAGAGCAGTGGTCAACTGACCCCAGTCAACAGGTTTTGTAATAAATTGGAAAAAATACTGCCTCACACCCAGCAGATGCTTCTAGTGGCTGGGACTGTGCTGGGATACTCTTCAGGGCATGTTGTTGTCTCTCATCAAGAAAACTTAGAACAGAATTAGAAAAAACTTCAAATGGTTCCTGGCACACCCCAGTTTCCAGACAGTAATTAGAACATGATGGGTCTGCTGCAGTTTACATTAGTAATAGATCCAGTACTCTGATTGCAATTGAAAAACTTGAAAAAAAATTTGGTTAAGTGCACACAAATAAAAATATGAGACCAATTTTGCCAAAAGTATCAGAAAGTTGGGGAGATATTTCGGCCTTTGACCCAGATGGGATCTCTGGTAAAACAGGTCACCCTGACTCCTCCATCTGTAAGTGACAATACTACACTCAAATGCCTTGTTGACAGGTTGGGAAGGACATTGGGAGGATTGTTAGGTGGCAGGGAGGTAGTCAGCTACTCTGAAGAATTGTTATATCAGTTTCCTGGAGCGGATTACTATCTTTTTGTCTTTTAAATATGTCTCCAGAAGAGACATATTTTGTTGGGTTCTAGACAACACAGTGCTGTATACTGCCATCAAGAAATCAGGAACATAATGCTAGCCATCCTTCAGATGGCACAAGTAAAGAATGGCACCTGTCTGCAATTCACTTCACTGTGTGTCTCAATGTAATAGCAGACTTTATATCAAGGAAAATAACAGCCTCAACAAAGTGGACATTAGACAACTACTCTCTACAAACAATAGCAAACATGCTTCCACAACCGGAAGTGGACCTGTTTACCACATACAAGAATTACAAGTGGAACAAGTGGGGGAGGTGGAGGAAGATTTTTTTTTCCTGCTTTGTCCCAGATTTCAAAGGTTTTGAACTAACTCCTAACCTTCACAGGAGCAGCTTACTTATTACAGGCAGTCCCTGGTTATCAGTGTCCTCTGTTATTGGCAATCCAGATTTATGGCGCTTGTATAGCAACGATAACTGAATTTTTGGCACTGATTCGATTATTGGCAATAATAACTGAGGATCTCTGTCAATAACTGATGATCGGTATTCTTATTGCCGATTTTTGGTTATCGTCATGCCATTGGGAATGGAACCCCTGCCTGTAGCCCCAAAGTGACCAAACGGGCATTGGTTCCTGTTACTTCAACATTGGGCATAAAGATAAATTCCACTACCGTCAGCTTTTCTATCCCAGAAAGTAGGAGGAAAAGTTGTTTATGCATCCACCTTTCTGAGCAGAGACCTTCTCGTATGGATTTTTAAAATATCTACCATGAAAACTACTCCTCCCAGCATTGCCAGGTACCTAGTGAAAAATTATGGACATCATCTATCTGGTAATGCCAGTCCATATGGAAGATATGGTTAGATTATATCCATACTGAGAGCCCAGTCAAGATTTCTACAGAAAAACTTAAATCTTCTTATACAGTTATACCTGTATATACCTGAACATACAGAATTACAAACTTATTTTTGTCAAAATTCAGCTTTGGACTTGCATACAAGAAGCTAACCCTGCTGAACTTGATGCCTACCTGTATTAAGATATGACAAGGACTTTCTCAAAACATAACTTGTGTGCTTTATTGTGGATTCACCATTAAATTAGCTCCCCTTGTCCTTCAAAACAGTGTTAAGTTAAACAATAGTAATAAGTTACCTAAGGCTGTTTGACTTGTCATGTTTGTATTTATTACTCATTTCTGCTTTACTATTTAGGAAAGCCTACAGGTCAGCCAATAGTAATTGTATTTTATGTATGCAATTTACCAAGTAGTTACCCAGCTATAGTTTCTAAACCATTGGCAGCTAGAATTTTGAAAATCAAGGCAGCACTACGAGCATTGACTAGGCGATACCCCCGCCCTCTACTTGCGGGAGATAAGAACTATCTCAGCACAGAAGAGTTGTTTCTGCTGGCTGGTGCTGTCAACAGCGAGTTCAGTAGCAGTAGGAATTTTGGAATTATCTGTGGATTTTTGGTAAAGTACTCTGTTGAATTTGGTAGCCTTTTCAGCAAAAATATTTAGCTATTGTTAGGAGTTTGGCGAAGTAGTTAAATTTTTGCTTTTGTTTGAGTTAGCAAGTATTAGGCATGTTGGATACCAGCTCTCTTAGTACCTAGCTATTGCAGCAAAGGCTGCAATACTAGGCTTATTGAGGCCTGTTATGACCTGCATTCAGTTTGTATTAAGTGTAGGGGTCAACCTTGCACACTGAATTTGACTTGTGGGGAATGTGTTGATTGGGGTGACAAAACATGGAAGACCTTAACTAGCTATTTGAGTAAGTTAGAAAGAGACAAAAAGAGAAAGGCTAATCCTAGAGCAAACACTAAGAAATGGTTAGACAATCAGAATATGACCAAATCCTAAACCTGACTTTCTAGCACCCAAACCCAATACCTTTGCCAGCCTCAAAGCACAAGTAGACCTAAATTCTCTATTATGTTACAGGCGATAGAGACTTTAGGAGCATCTGTTAAGATGTAATAGAGAAGGTAGGGGATAAAGTGTGTGTTACTGTTGTGGAGAAGGTGGCTGTTCGTCCTGCTGATTCTCCTAGGCAAGGGTCCCTGTCAAACTGCCAAGCCCCTGGGAGGAGTCGTACTGGTAGCCCAAGGGAGGTCAGTGGGGTCTGCCCACGAGCAGTCACCCCCTCAAGCTGTCCCGTTGAAAAGTCCCAGACCGTAATAGAGCACCATTGGAAAGGCATCTCTAAGGAGTCTCTACTCTCATTGAGCGATTCAAATTCTGTGGAGTCTTTCCCCAGACGCCAATAGCGCTTTGTACATGAGTCTCATTTGCTGAAAAGCAAGGAATTTGTCCTTGATGTCGGTCTAAAGAGGTAGCACAAAGGAAAAGTACTGAGCATCGTTGGCGCCGGTTCCTTATCCTCCCTTGCTTCGCTCTCCAGGTCCTTCTTCTGCTTTTGCCTCTGGCTCCAAGAAGCAGTCTTCACCTGAGCATCTGTCAGTGCATGTGTAACCTTATACGTAGGAGGGTATTGCGTGTCCTTTGATGTTAGTAGAGATTCAGGAGCGCCCGTTGGTGCAGGAGCCTATACTGGCATGTGAGTCTTCTCTTCCAGATCAGTCTTAGGCACTCTCATCCCCTGGCATTGGAACCAGTGGTTTTTCAAGAGTGGGTTTTGGCCCTGGAATGACTCGAGCACCCATTGGTGCCACAAGCTCCTAAGCTCCCATTGTGCCACAAACACCCAAGTGCCCATTGGCGCCGCAAGCAACTGAGTGCCCATCGGTACCTTTGGAACAACCAAACGGCTGCAGTATCTTGAACTTCAGCGATTTTGGATGCGTCCATTGCAGCAATTCAAAGTAAGCTTGATCGTATCTTAGGCTTTATGAAAACTTCACCTCCTGCTGTTCACATTTTTGACAGAGAGGTGAGGAAGAGGATAAGGAGACTCCTCCTACAGATTACAAGTCACTTCTTCACTCTTTTTTTTTTTTTTTATTTCTCAAACTACGGCCCTGGCTTTGCCAGAATCAAACCTACGGCCCTGGGTTTGCCAGAATCGTCTTATATGAGAGATAATCATTCAGACTCATCAAAATTACCTAAAATAGTCCTTTCCTTTTCTGCTTGCAAAACCTTGAAAGATATTAATGTTTGGCTTTTGGACAAGAGGGGTGAGGGGAGGGTTAATTTTAACTTCCCTCCTTTTCACCTTTCCACAAGGGAGGCTCTTGTGTTACGAGACTGGGGTGGCTCTCTCTTTGGGTTTTTCTGCCTCCGCCCAGGAGGACTTTACTGGTCTTATTGATTCGGCTGGGAGGACATTTAATTTGGCCAAAATAATCTTTTCAGTGTCAGAACTGGACTACCTAACTAAGAATATTTTTAGGGTTTTGAGGTAATAAACTTCTTGGATTGGGTAGTGGGAGCCTTGGGTCGGAAGATCAAGGAATGCTCCTTATTGGATAAGGAAACCTTTTCTGACATTTCAGGTGTTATATATTGCCTTGATGAAAGTATAAGTGATAGTTTGTTGGAACTGGCCTCTCTTTTTTACTTTAGGCATTCTTAAGAAGCGAGAGCTTTGTTGTTCGTTCACCACTAAAGGTGTTTCTTGGACACAAAGGTCTGCCTTACTTTACTCTCCTCTGGAAAGAGACACCTCTTCCCAGAGGACACTGTGGTTCAAGTTTCTTCCGATCTTCAGAAGAAATCCACCCATGATTTTTTCTTGCCTGAAACATCCTTGTGATCCAACTCCCAGTTCTCGCCTCTCACCAGCTACGCATGTTCAGCCATTTTGTGGCAGGCGAATATCTAAATCCTTCCCTAGATCTAAGGGGTGATCTCACTTCACCCCTAGAGCAATTAACCCTCTTACGCCGATTGGACGTATTAAACGTCGAGTCAAAATGTCTCCCTTATGCCGATTGGACGTATCATACGTCGACTCAAAAAATACTTATAGGCCTACCAGCCGAAAACTTTTGAATCACGAGCCTTGGGGGATGCTGGGAGTTCACGGATCAAGGCGTTGTTTTGTTTGCAATCGTTACGCAGGCGCGCAAGTGCGAATTTCTTTCTGATCGCACTAAAAAGTATCAGTGACACATCTTAAAAATTATTTTGTCACTTTGACATAATTTTTACACCGTTTTAAATTATCCGTTACATGGAGTATTATATATGAAAATGTGTGCAATTTCATGTAGAATACATCAAAAAAATACTCATGATTGTAGCTTTTATCAGTTTTGAAATATTTTCATATAAATAACGATAAGTGCCAAAATTTCAACCTTCGGTCAACTTTGACTCTACCGAAATGGTCGAAAAACGCAATTGTAAGCTAAAACTCTTATATTCTAGTAATATTCAATCATTTACCTTCATTTTGCAACAAATTGAAAGTCTCTAGCACAATATTTTGATTTATGGTGAATTTATGAAAAAACTTTTTCCTTACGTCCGTGCGGTAACTCCTCCGATAAATTTTTTCGTGCGATTGTCCTAATGTTTGCACCATTTTAAATTAGCCGTTACCTAAAGTTTTATATATGGAAATGTGCGCAATTTCATGCACAATACATCTAAAAATAACCCATGGTTGTAGCTTTTATCAGTTTTGAAATATTTTCATATAAATAACAATAAGTGCAAATATTTCAACCTTTGGTCAACTTTGACTCTACCGAAATGGTTGAAAAATGCAATTGTAAGCTAAAACTCTTATATTCTAGTAATATTGAATCATTTACCTTCATTTTGCAACGAATTGGAAGTCTCTTGCACAATATTTAGATTTTTGGTGAATTTATGAAAAAAAAAACATTTTCCTTACGTCCGCGCGGTAACTCTTCCGAAAAAATCAGAAATTTTTTCGTGCGGTTGTCGAAATGTTTGCACCATTTAAAATTAGCCGTTACATAAAGTTTTATATATGAAAATGTGCGAAATTTAATGTAGAATACAATGAAAAATGATTGAAGGTTGTAGCTTTCCTCTTTTTCGAAATACTTGCATATAAATCACGATAAATAGAAAAAAACCACGTTCTGTCAACTTTGACTCTACCGAAATAGTCGAAAAACGCAATTGTAAGCTATAACTCTTACAATCTAGTAATATACAGTCATTTATCTTCATTTTGAAACAAATTTGAAGGGTTCTAGCCAACAAATTTAGATTTATGGTGAATTTAAAAAAAAAACTTTCTTTCCCTCCGCGCACTGATTCGCGGCCGCAAATCTCCGAAATGCGTACATCGCATTCTCCTAATATTTGCTCCTTTTCATATTAGGCGTTTTATAGAGTTTCATATATGAAAACGTGTGCAAATTCATGAAGAATACAAACAAAAATATTTGAAGGTTGTAGCTTTTCTCATTTTTGCAATATTTGCATATAAAAAATATATATATAAAAATTTTGACATTTGGTCAACTTTAACTCGTCCGAAATGGACGAAAACTGCAATTCTAAGCTAAAACTCTTACAGTATCGTAATATTCAATCATTTGTCTTCATTTTAAAACAAATTGGAAGTCTCTAGAACAATATTTAGATTTATGGTGAATTTTTGAAAAAAAAATTTGTTTACGTCCACGTGTTACGAATTCATGCATCATTTTGTGATAATATTTTTTCTGTGTTGCTTTGATTGTTTTACAATGTGTTATATATAAAAATGATTGCAATTTAGTGTACAATACAACAAAAAAAGTAACTCGTTAGCTTTAACCGTTTTTCGCACAGCTTGATTTGAATACAATTATGTATGAATTTTTTTTTTCGCTACCATATATTGCATTATTTATATATGATAATGATATTTTTTTTCATTTCTGATGATTGCATAATAAACTTCAGGCAATGACAAAAAAAGGAGCCAAAATTGAACTCTTAATCTTGAAAACTAAGCGCGCTGTGATTAAAAAAAAAAATTATTTTTTCCGCTTCCGCGCTCACTCCAAACCCGCCTCGGCATACAGGAGACGTTTTGGTTTTTAGGGCTTAGGTGTAAGAGGGTTAAGAAGTCTTCATCCAAGTCCTCAACAAAAAAGTGAACATTCAGTCATTCGTGCACCAGTAGGGGCAAGACTTCTCCAGTTCTAGAGAAATTGGGAAGTAAGAAGGGCGGAACCGCGAATCTTCGAAGTTTTGAAAGAGGGCTGTGGCGGGATCACAAGCCAGAAAAAAAACAAGAGCAAAATCCCCCCCCACATTAACCTAAACAATCCACCTGCCAAAATCCACCCTCAGTCACACTTTCTTCTTTACACAACAAATACACGCTTGACAATTGATCTACACCTATACAAAAACAAAACAAAAACAAAAACAACACAAAACACACGTACTTACCAACACTCCAGATACTCCCCGCTATCCTGTGCTATCCCACTGGTTGAGGTCCAGAAATACCAACAACAATACAAAAAATCACACATAACAACAACACCACACAACAAAAGACCACTGCACAAACACACAGACAGCACAACAAAAAACTCTAAGCAAAAAAAAAAACACTAACTTGACAACAACAAAACAACAAAAAAAAAAAAACAAAAAAACAGCTAATTTCCAATCCTTCAAATAACTGTCCGACACTAATAAACCTCACCAGTTCTTACTAAAGACTCGCTTAAGACTGACCGAAAACTCTCACTCAAAACACAGACCTCCAACAGCAAACAGCCCAGAACCTATCGACAACCAATTCAGTCATTAACCATCCATACAGCAATTACACCCTCTCTCTCTCTCTCTCTCTCTCTCTCTCTTCTCTCTCTCTCTCTCTCTCTCTCTCTCTCACACACAACACACACACACACACAGACATTGTCAAATGGAACTTCATAACTCCTCCATATTTCCTCCCCTGTTACATTTGACAACATCTCCTTTCACTCACACACCCACACTAAACTAGCCTTCCGCAACACCCACGGATGTCCAGATGCAGGTCCCCTGATCTCTTTGAGGGCCCTCATACACACACTCAGTTACACCGCCATCAACTTCTCCCAGCTCACTTCCAGTCAGACTACCATTACCATCTCCCTCACTACCATCCCCCCAAATCCCATTCACTATCTCATCTACCCCCTCTAACTCTTGTCCGAACATCTCTCGTAACTCTGCCACCAAATCACTTACCTCATTTACACTCCTGCCAAACTCCCGAAGAGACTCATTCATACTGCCAACTACATCCTTACTACCTGATTCCCTTCCTGGTGAAACTTCACTAAACCCTGACAATTCAAACCCACACACGCTATAGGTATCATTCCTCCCCTCAAAGTCATCTGTATTACACTGTGTAGCCTTATCCACCATTTTTATTTACCCTAACAACTAACAACCCCTCTATCATGCAGCGCAAGTTTCCCTTTCATTCCCTTTCCTTACCCTTTTCCGCTTCCTTCCATACTCAACCAACACCAACTGCCGATCTTCCAGACCCATTTGCTCACTGACACTCGGTTCACATTTATTCACCCTCAACCACTCACCCATCGCATTCTCCCGAACATACTGCCGCACACTAGAGGACCCACCCAACTGAATCCCCTTTTCACTTAGTTTCCCGATTTCCCAGCCTGACTCATCCTCTTTCGCCTACACACACTCGCCACATGACCTTCCATTCCACATTCAACACATTTCGCACGCTGTTCTTTACAGATCCTAGCATAATGCCCGTTCTTCCCGCAGTTGCCGCAAACTATGTTCATTACGGGTACCCCGACGATCCACTAGCTTATATGCCCTAACCTGTCCACACCTATAACATTTAATATCCCTATCTTTTCTTACACTCCCTCACCAAATGCCCTGTTTGCCCACACCCAAAGCACGCTCCTAACGCCCAACGACATTCATTCTTCCTGTGTCCTGGCTTACCACAATATATAATACTGATCTCGCTCACGACTAACTGACCCTCTAACTCTTCCAACACCTCGCACATCCTATCTCTTTTAGGGCTAACTACACTCACATTACTTGCCCTAATACTCCTATCTACCACTTGCTCTGCTATTCGCCTTGGCCCTTCCAAAACTGCCTCCCTATAGCTTTTAAACTCCGGTACAACCTCAGCTACTTCAGTCCTAACACTAACACTTCAACTCTCTTTCATACACCTATCTAACTCATAATCCTCTACTATTTCTAAAATGTCGTTCCAGGTTAACCTTTCATTCGTCCATCGCATTTTCTCCTTACGCTTCAGATTTATAACTCATATACACTCTCTGGTACAGTCGCCAACAACTTTCACACTAACTCCTTACACTCATTTATCCTTCGTCCCAAACCCCAAATTTTTTCCTAGCTAATGTTTCTAACCTACAGACATACATCGACAACGACTCACCAACATTCATTCTTGCCTCCTCAAAATCTTGCTTCCTCCTATATCTAACGCTACCCTTTATCCTCTTTGCCTGTTCTACAATCCTAGCTTTTACACTCTCATACAGCACATTCCCTACACTCATAATTACCCTATACATATTCAACAAAAATCCCGTCAAAAAGTTACCTAACTCTCTTGCCCAGACTCTCTTGTTATCCCCATACTTTGCCTCACAATACCTCTCATAATCCTCAAAAAAGTCCCTTATGTCCCCTACTACTACCATATTCCTTGTATTGTGCACATCGGGGTAAACCTCTCTCATATACACAGCCTTTCGTACTTCCCGCTCACTCTCACTCTCACTTTCGCTACTTCCATTCTGACCTATCTTTCCCTCTTCCGAATACAGCGAATCCACTTCCATACTCACATCCATACCCCTAACTACGCTCTTCTTACCCTTTCTACCTACCTGTTTCCACTCACCGCTATCCAAATCACTCTCAGCCCTTTCCCCAATGTATTCTGACCTAGTCTCATCCTGTCCATCAACCCTTACTAACCTTCTATCCCTAGTCTTCTTCTTTTCCTCAGCCACTTTCTTATTCTTGTTCCTCAGGTTTATCCTTATCCTGTGTCTTCCCCTTCTTTCCCTTACCTATCACAACCGATCCCCGTTCTTCACTCGTACACTCATCCACTCGCTCTTTTGCTTCCTTTACCACTCCTGGCCCGTCACAAGACCCAGTAAGCCTACCTCCTACAGCTCCCTCTCCCACGAATCCCTTCATCATCTCTTGCACTGCATTCATCATTACCCCCAATTTTTCATCCATTTTCTCAACCATTCTCTCTTCCGCTCCTTTCACCTCTTCTTTCATTTTCCACTTTCGCACTCCTTAATATTCCTCTCATTTCCTCTAACTCCCTCTTCTGCTCCTCACACTACCCTCAACCTCTCAACTTCCAGCCTTCCCTTAGCTTCCCTCGCCAACCTTAGCTCCTCCTTCAGCCTCTCTATCTCTTTCAACCCTTCCATCCTCATTTTCTCCACCAATCACACAATTCAATACCCCAATTGCCCTGCAGCTGCCGAACCAACAGTCCCTGTTCGGGCGCCAAAAAATAATGTGGCGGGATCACAAGCCAGAAAAAAAAAACAAGAGCAAAAATCCTCTCTCTCCCCCCCCCACATTAACCTAAATGATCCACCTGTCAAAATCCACCCTCAGTCACACTTTCTTCTTTACACAACAAATAAACGCAGGACAATTGACCTTCACCTATACAAAAACAAAACAAAAACAACACAAAACACACGTACTTGCCAACACTCCAGATACTCCCGGCTATCCTGTGCTGTCCCACTGGTTGAGGTCCAGAAATACCAACAACAATGCAAAAAATCACACAACAACAAAACACAACACAACAAAAGACCACTGCACAAACAACACAACAGCACAGGCACAAAAACTCTAAGCAAAAAAAAAACACTTAAATTGACAACAACAAAACAACACACAAAAAACAGCTAATTTCCAATCCTTCAAATAACTGTCCGACACTAATAAACCTCACCAGTTCTTACTAAAGACTCGCTTAAGACTGACCGAAAACTCTCACTCAAAACACAGACCTCCAACAGCAAACAGCCCAGAACCTATCGACTCTCTCTCTCTCTCTCTCTCTCTCTCTCTCTCTCTCTCTCTCTCTCATCTCTCTCTCTCTCTCTCTCTCTCACACACACACACACACACACACACACACACACACACACACACACACAGACGTTGTCAAATGGAACTTCATAACTCCTCCATAGGGCTTGTCAAATGGAACTTCATAACTCCTCCATAGGGCTACGTGATCCCTTTTGAGAGAACTGTGCCATTGTTCAACTCCAATAAATTTGTCGGCCTACTCAGAAGATTCAAACAAATTCATTGCCCTTTCGGAGGAAGTTTCGTCACTCCTAAAGAAAAAGGCCATAAAGTTAGTAACAGATCCACTTACTCCAGGGTTCTACAATAATCTTTTTGTAGCCCCCAAGACCTTGGGGGGGTGGTTGGAGACCAGTACTAGATGTCAGCTTCCCGCATTTGTTTGTATGGAAAACAAGATTCAAAATGGAAACGAATCTTGACAGTTTTGGTATCCATTCGTCGGGGGAATTGGATGATTTCCATTGATATGGAAGAAGCTTACTTCCATATCCCAATTCACCAGGAATCAAAGAAATTTCTCCAATTGTTTTCAGAAATATAGTGTACCAGTTCAGAGCTTTGTTTTTCAGGCTGTCGACAGCCCCGCAAGTGTTTAATCATCTAGTACAGATCCGAGTGTCTATATCTGGACGATTGGCTTCTTCGTTCACACACAAGAAGTGCATGAAGGTATCTTTACTCAAAAGAATCCAAAATAGTAAACATATAAAATATTCAATAAATATGAAAACCCAAACTTACCCTAATTTGGTTCGCATATTACCAGGTTCACGAACAGATTTTTCAAGGATTCTTTTCTGTTCAATAAATCGAGAAATTGCGTTGTGTTTAAATATACGTCTTAAATTACCATATTTTGTGATCGTATCAACCCATTATTAACCAGGAATAGATATACTTACTTACCTAACCTTTTAAACCATTGTGTCATTTCCCTATACCACGATCCGAAGAATAGCCTTATTCATTTACAAATGCCTGTCAGTAACAATATCTATCGTGCATGCATGCCCTTCAATATTATCACCAAAACACTTATAAATTCTTAGACTTAGCTGTAATACATGATGATATTATTTCTCTGAAGTTGTGTTGATTCCTTTACCCCCCTCGCCATGTTGAGCTACCGTAAGGCGACGATGACCTTCACACTTAAACAACTAAACCGGTACAACCCTACCAGCCGGAACTCTTGACTCAAATCAGTCGGAGACGACTGACGATCCACGCATGCGCGACCCGCATTCACCAACGACAATACTTAACTACTTGTTAAAGATTACTTAGGGTTAAACCACCACTTAACGTATTTAACCCTTCAAAACACTTAATATAAAGAAATATTATACTATAACTACCAATTCCACACAATATATATATAATAATCTACGCATCTTGCACTGCATAATGTTTACAATATTTCTCTTACAAACTAAAGATAAATGATTGTTTACTGGTCTTTATACACTATCGTGATTCCATCTCGAGTCACGATACACTCCCAGCAAACAAAAGCAATATTTACAGTTATAATTGTCCTGCTTGAATGAGGGCTCTTCTGGCCTCAGTCCAGCCGCCTGTGCCATTTTTCTGTTCGGTCGGGGGGTGCTTTATCATCAGTTTTCTCAGATATGACAACATCAGTCTCTTGCCATAATTCTAAAGGATATAGCTTGACAACAGGTCTCATCACTTGACCTTGTGGGGTTTTTAAAGTAACCACGCGCAAGACATCATCCGGTCCCTCCCACATGTAATTTGACAATTTGACCGAGCTTCCAACGACTTCTTGGTCCTTCATCGTGTATCAACACAACATCTCCCATTTTGGGCCAAGATTCGTGTCTGATTCCCACCCGATGAGTTTCTCGGAGAGAAGTTAAATATTCTCTCTCCCACCTTTTCCACAGGTCATCACATTTTTTTGTAATGTACACAAATCGCTTTCCAACATCCTTATTTTCTCCATACAGAGGGTCCTTAGCTTCATCTTTCCAATCTATGACTTCCCTAGGGAAAGATCTCAATCTACGTCCTAAAATCAAATGATTGGGCGTCAGAATATCCAACTGATCTAATTCTCCCGGTGTATAACTTAAGGGTCTGTCATTAATAATTGCTTCAAGTTCAGTCACAACACAGGAAAGTTCACCAAAACTGAGAAAGGCCTGACCTATTACCTTTTTCAGACATGTTTTCAGAAGACCAATCAATCTTTCCCATATAGCTCCAAACCAAGGTGCTCTGGCTGGTATGAACTTCCATTTACATTCTATAGCATTTAGGTGTTCTTGTACTAAGGAACTTTCTGCCATTTTTCCAATGATAATTATCAAACCAGCTAAAACCAACAAACCTTTCCAGACTTTCAACAATTTCATCCAACAACTGTTTATACAAAATACAAATATTCAACAATTTCAGCAAATTTTAATTTAATATATATATAACCACCCCATTAAATGCAATTAATCAACACACTTCAAGAGAAATTCACTTCAGAACTTATCACAATAATTATATACAGCTTATAATTAATGCAATGCAAGATGCGTAGTCCCTCATCCCCACCCCACTTGGTCCACTTGTGTTATTACCATTCTCCTGAATCAGCATCACTGCTGACTCTTTCATATATCTTTTTTGCTAGTGTTTCAGAGACTTCTTGAGTCAAATGAACTCCATCATTGCCTAGATCCTCTTCAGTAAGACCATTACCAATGACATAATAACTGATTGACTTACGTAACCTTTGGTTCAACCTATTTCGACCTTTTCGATATTCATCATAGGTTACATATCTCAGGGTTGTGCGGGGTTCTACAGTGACGATATAGACTATCTTGACTCCATCCACATTGGAGATATCATTTACTAGTCCTATGATATTATTTCGAATATCACTTGTTGATTCAGCATCTTCACTATCTAGATCATTACTTCCTATAAAAAGTACAACTGCCTCTGCTTCACTCCCCTTTACTTCTTCAGATGAGATATCATAACAAGTAGCACCACCTTTTGAGCGTGTTATAAAATGAAGGTTTTCCTCTTCTTCATTTATTTCATCAAAGGCATTTTCCATTTTTCTTACCTGAGAATGTCCTAGGATCAGCACTATGCGTTTTTTTTGTTTCTTCACTTTCATTATCTGATATGTCAGACATTCCTACGTCTGATGTTTCTATGTCCAACATTGTTAATAATTCATCAAACTGTTCACTAATGGAGAAAAATAGACCAAGCAAGGGTGTAGGAAGGAACTACCTTATAATTACTTAATGCATTATGTTCATTATTTTCAACAGCACAACTAGATTAAATTCCCTCATTTTTCGTTTAAATAAACTTCAACTTAGCTGCTCGGTCATTAACAAGATGGCCGCCAGTGCGACTAAGTTATTCTTAATTAATGCCGAGACTAGCTTAACCCAACAATGAATGCCCGATCATTGACAAAATGGTTGCCAGTGTGACAATATTATCAATGTCGACGCAAACTCACTAATACACAACTCGAAAATTTCACTTTCAACTATTAACGAATTATCAAAATTCAACAACTTTCCAAAATTATTATTTCAATAAAAATCACAACTAATGAAAATCAATTTTCATACAAATGTTCTCAATTAGTGGCAACGATTAACACTGATCAATTCAAAATGTACAACGCATATATGATTTTCAATCACTTAAAAGTTCATTTTTTTTTTCCACAAGTTTCAACCTTCGTCGTTGTAAATGGTTTAATAGCCGTTAAACATTTATGAATCTAAAGAGAACAAAATTACTAATTTAAAATTCACACTCGCGATTTCCTACTACGATCGATAAATACAATTAATCAAAATAGAGTGCAATTACAAAAGGGAACGATAATATCTTACTCAACAATTTTCCCCATATGATTTACGGCATAAAGTTACGGCGTCAACGTTTTCTAAATTGCCAATACCATCCTAGCCATAACAACCCGACGCAACGAACACTTTCTCACGAAGCGCAATACTGGTAAAACACCTATTAGCCTATAAACACCAATATCAAAGTTAAAATATATGCGTTATCAATCAGTTACCAATTATCAATCATCACCCACAATAATAACGAATCCTGGTCACGGCACCATTTATATCTTTACTCAAAAGAATCCAAAATAGTAAACATATAAAATATTCAATAAATATGAAAACCCAAACTTACCCTATTTGGTTCGCATATTACCAGGTTCACGAACAGATTTTTCAAGGATTCTTTTCTGTTCAATAAATCGAGAAATTGCGTTGTGTTTAAATATACGTCTTAAATTACCATATTTTGTGATCGTATCAACCCATTATTTAACCAGGAATAGATATACTTATTACTAACCTTTAAACCATTGTGTCATTTCCTATACCACGATCCGAAGAATAGCCTTATTCATTTACAAATGCCTGTCAGTAACAATATCTATCGTGCATGCATGCCCTTCAATATTATCACCTAAAACACTTATAAATTCTTAGACTTAGCTGTAATACATGATGATATTATTTCTCTGAAGTTGTGTTGATTCCTTTACCCCCCTCGCATGTTGAGCTACCGTAAGGCGACGATGACCTTCACACTTAAACAACTAAACCGGTACCGCCGGACTCTTGACTCAAATCAGTCGGAGACGACTGACGATCCACGCATGCGCGACCCGCATTCACCAACGACAATATTTAACTACTTGTTAAAGATTACTTAGGGTTAAACCACCACTTAACGTATTTAACCCTTCAAAACACTTAATATAAAGAAATATTATACTATAACTACCAATTCCACACAATATATATATAATAATCTACGCATCTTGCACTGCATAATGTTTACAATATTTCTCTTACAAACTAAAGATAAATGATTGTTTACTGGTCTTTATACACTATCGTGATTCCATCTCGAGTCACAATAGAAGGATTTGCAGAGGACCTTTTTATTACCCAAAGAAATTAAGACGGTTAATAAACCTGAAAAACATCACAGCTAGCCTCTTGTCAGCAAATAGTCTACATGTATTGGGGATGAAGATAGACTCGGTGACTTTTTGGGGTTTTCCATCCCTTCTAAGGGTGGGATCTTGCATCCAAAAAGTGAATCATGCTCTATCCCTTCAGAAGTGCTCAGTGAAGGAGAGGATGAGCCTTTTAGGTTCTCTGTCTTCGATAGAACCATTTATAACCATGGGAAGACCTAACATGAGAAATTCCAATTTTGTTCCAAAGTGAATTGGAACAGGAAGAAGTTCCTGGACTCGTTTGTGCTCCAAGTAACGAATGAGATATGGAGGACCTGTCTTGGTGGAGATCAGAAGATGGGCTTTTAGAATGGAAGTCACTCCTCCCTCTGAGCCCCGACCTAGTATTCTACTCAGATGCGTCCGACCTAGGTTGGGTAGCTCTTATAGGAAACAGGAAAGTTTCAGAAATGTGGAATGGTCATGAGAATAGGTGGCATATCAATTTGAAGGAAATGATGGCAATCCATTGGGGACTGTTGGAATTTGCAGATTTAGTTTGCAACAAGGTAGTAAGAGTCTACTCGGACAGTACGACGGCGCTTTTGTACATCAGGGAGCAGGGAATAATGTACTTAATCTCTCTCTCTGCGAGGCAGCAAGGGGCCCTACTTCTTTAGGTGAATTGGAATCAGAAAAGAACCTAGACAAGATTCATCCAAGGAAACTCAACGTCCTAGCGGACGAATTGAGCTGCAAAAGGCTGGTCCTTCCCACAGAGTGGATGTTGAACCCATTAGTCTGCCTTGATTTATGGAAGCTTTTGGGCAAACTGATTCTAGATCTGTTTGCCACGGCAAAGAACCATTGTCTTCTTTGTATTGCTCACCAATCTTGAATCCTCAAGCATGGGCGACTGACGCAATGCTTGTGGATGGGTCGGACAAGGACCTGTATGCCTTCCCACCATTCAAGATGGTGAGGGAAGTCATCAAAAAGTTTAAGTCTCACTAGATCATTTTGATGACTAATTGCCCCATTCTGGCCAGCTCAGGAATGGTTTCTAGATCTACTAGAACTTCTGGTAGATATCCTAAGATTACTACCACAGGAACAGTCTTCTCCGACAGCCTCACTCCAGAAAGTTCCTTCAAGGTCTGTCCACTCTGGCCCTGACCGCTTACAGACTGTCCGGCGCCTTGTACGAGCGAAGGGTTTTTTTTCAAACCAGGCTGCAAGAGCTATCGCTTAATGCAGGAGAAAGTCATCTAATGATATATACACCAGGCTAATTGGTCAATCTTTAGGTCATGGTGGAAAATAAAATACCTTCTTCTAAAACCTTTATAGCTGAAATCACTGAATTCCTATTATACCCGAGGACTTCCAGGAAGCTGTTGACTGTGACCATTAAAGGATGTAAGTCTATGCTGGTTTTGGTCTTTTGACATACAGGAGTAGACCTGTCTTATGATAGAGACCTATTGGATCTTATCAAGTCTTTGGACACGGAACAACTTAAAGATCGTAGAACATTGTCATGGAACCTAGACGTGGGCCTTGAATAGCTGTTGGAACCACAGTTTGAGCCATTGAGTTCAACCTCTGTTAGAGACCTAATGAGAAAGACCATCTTTCTGTTAGCCTTGTCCATGGCAAAGAGGGTAAGTGAGCTTCATTCCCAGGACAACAGAGGGCATTTTGCTCAAGGTAATGTGGTGTACACATTAACTCTAGGTTTTTTTAAGCTAAAAAAAGAAACACTGTCCAAGCCATGGCCTTATTCTTTTGTTACTAAAAGTCTTACGGAGTTGGTGGGTCTGGAAGATGAAGAAAGGTCTGTATGCCCAGTTAGAGCAATTAAATATTATTTACAGCAGGCAGAAAAAATTTGGGGCACACCAGATCACTTGTGGTGTTCCATAGGGAATAGGGAACCTGTCTTGCACCCTGTCCAAGAACGCACTTGCTTTCATCTTGAGGAATTTGATCTTAGAAGCCCATTCCAAGTTGAAAGAATTAGAATTTGATGAAATTAAAGTTAAAATTCATGAAGTAAGGGCAGTTGCTACTTCACTTTCCATTAAGCACAACCTCTCATTAGATTCCTTTGTCCAAGCAACTTATTGGAAGTGTAAGTCAGTGTTCCTGTGTCATTACTTGCGAGAAATTGAAACAATTTATGACAATTGCAGTACCTTGGGTCCGTTTTTGGTTGCTGGCATGGTGTTGGGTAAAGGTGTATAGGAAGTAGCTCCTTCCTAATTTATTCTCTTCACCTTGAACAAGGTTGTTGAGTTTTTAGAGGGAATCTTGGGTACTATGTTTGTAATAGGAGTACTTGTCAGTTTATCCTTATTGGTGGGCATGATTTTTATATAAGGTTTGGCGGCAATATAATTACTCTGGTTTTGTTGTTTTGGTATTGGTACTGCGCACTGGGCAAGGACATCCATGGTGGACCTTGCTAGCCACAGACTATTCCGTAGCTGCATGGATCCCCTCTGTGTAGAAGACAACCCTTGGCTATACCGCCATGTCTCTACTAGGTAAGATGAGCGTAATTTAGAGGCTGAAAGCATCTGTACAGCTCTCGTAACAGGTAAGGAACCAACAAGCATTTCCATTAATGTGAGCACAATGTGCATTCTTTTATTTGTTAAGTATGCATATGTTAAGAATGCTGAAGGCATTAATACAGGACATTTGCAAGAATTAGTTTAGGCATTGAATTAAACTCTGAACTACATAAATAGACTTTATTTCCCAAAAGAAAAACAAGAATCTAACTATCACGAAACAGCTAGTTTTAAGAAAACAAATGAGAACATCGTCGCATAGAAAACAGACCATTTGAAACATTATCTGGGTAACTGAACAATTCTCACAAAGGAACAGAAAAATGAGACCCTTCTTTCTCCAAAACTCCAACATATTTGTTCCACAATTTAAATACTCACATAGCAAAAGTTGTCTCTTCATTTCTTCAGATATACAATTATGGCTCATCAAAACTGAAAATAGCTTGGCTTAGAGGCTGATAGTGACAAATCAGCAGAGTTCCTGTCAAAAGAGATTAGGCTCTTAGTAACACACATCGCAAATAATATAGCAATACATTTTATAAATGAGTCCACAAAAACAAACTGATAGTGATTCTCATGAATCAAACATGAGATTAAAAAAGGGTTCATTGATAAAAATAATAAATCTTGTAAATAAGTCAGTGCAAATAAAATGCTAAAAAGAAAGTTCACGGCATCGGTACATTACAGAGAAGGATCCAGTCACTGAAAAAAAACAGATTAGTAAGTAAGTGTCAATTCTCTATGTCAATATTTCAAAGTTTCTTGTAGTTTTCATGCACCCCTCATATTCACTCGAATGTTGGGCAGATAGTGCCTCAAAAATTGTATGAAAAGTTCACAGGGGAAGTAAAACATGATACACAAACAAACAAGCATTCTCTTAGGACCACTCCCTTTTGATGACGTCATGGTCATGTAACGAGTTCATTGCGTAAAATATAATTTGCCCCTTGATCCAAGAAATAATAATCTCGAAGGATAGAAACTATTCCTCACTGGCACCGCCCATGGAAACATACACACACATCCCTATATTGGGATTTTCCACAGCAAACTCAGCTCATTTGAAGGTGCCTTTGAAACAGTAGATTCTCCTTAACAAAGAACATTTACTTTTGTCTCTGTGAGAGTCAATGCTGATATCTATCATTTTAAAGAATGTGATTGTCAACAGATCCAATGCACACCACATCCGTCGTCTAACCATTTCCCATAGGTCAGTAGGAAATACAGTTTAAATATATAATGCATATCTCCATGAATCCCACCTCCTACAATGTGGGACTTGGTTATGTAACTACAGGCAGTCCCCGATTATCGGCAATCTCGGTTGATGGCGATCCGGTTTTATGGGACTTGTCTAGCGCCATAAAATCGGTGATATATGGTGCCATAAGGTCTGACTTTCGGTTATCAGTGTCTTAAGATGCCGGTAATAGAGTTATAGCGCCATAACATACCTAACAGAGGTGCAATTTACCGAAACTTGGCGCCATAAGTTGCTGAGTTTCAGTTAATTGCAGTTTTTGCTTAACAGCACCCTGCCGAGAATGGAACCCCCACCAATAACCGGGGACTGCCTGTAATTGGTAAGTTGCATACAGGTGGTCCCTGGTTATTGGCAGGGGTTCAGTTCCTGGCCAGGCACCACGAAGAGAAAATCGCCATTAAGCGAAGCATGAAAATCTAAGGGAGTAAAAATTACTTATGGCGCCGATACCCAGTTATTGGCGCCATAAGTATGATTCTGGGCTTGGCCGTGTCGCTCCGTAAAATAGGTTCCTTTAGCACTATTTCTAAGGTAAAATATTGTTATAATACCAGAGAACCGCTAAATTGGAAATGCCAGAATATTCTGGCTCGCTCACCTTTATTAAAAGGTGTCGGTATGGTTTCTGGGGCGAGTGAAACCACTACCACGGGTCCTTTTCCAATTAGCCTCTCCTACATCAAAAAACCTCAAAAAGAGAGGAGCCAACCTATGGCTCACTACCTGCTACCGTGTAGCTAGCGCCTGTGACGTCATTCCTTTGATAGCATTACTACGCTGCATACGCGTTTTCTTTTGCTGTGTTGTGTTTCTCGCTTTTTGGAATTTTCTTTCACCATGGATCGTCAATCTGCTTCTGCATCCAAGTTAAGTACTGCTATTATAGTTGACACTATTTAGGGACTGCCTTTGGCTTGTTTAACCGAATTATTTAGGTTTTTATGAGCCGACGTCCCACGCTGCTTCGGCCCCGAGCCGCCATTGCAGCGTGCTCCTTTGTGTCTCCTCCTTTCGTGTCTCACGTGGTCTCCCATACCTAGTGAGCTCGAATTATTATAGCAGTATTGTTTCACTCCCTTAGACTTTCATGGTTTGCTTCATGGCGCCCCGATAACCGCTATGGCACGCCATAGCAGAGGGGTGGTTTATGGAGCCGATAACCGAATGTGGCACCATAAGAAACCATATTTTTTTATGAATAATTTCGAAAACCGCCTTAAAACCGAAGCGCCATAGAGCAAAGCAGCAGATAACCGGGGACCACCTGTACATGATCAAAGCCCTCCCTCCTCCCCTCTCATGGATAACAGGGCATAAACAACTGTCATTTCCATGCTGAGATGGTTCCTATCTTCCCTGGTAGAGGGCGGGGGTATCGCCTAGCCAATACACATAGCGCCGCTACGAATTTCAAAATTCTAGCTGCTGATGGTTTAGAAAATATAGCTATGTAACTTTTTGGTAAGTATGCCTAAAATCTCATTTTATTACAAAAACGTCATTTTCTAATGGGATAATAATTTTCTTCAGTGTATGTTATTTCATGTTTTTTTATAATTCCTTTAAGTGAATTTTTGTATTTAGAACATTATTAATGATCTAAAGGGTCCACAATAATACAAAGTGTTAAGAGTCGTGTATAATTTGTAAGACTTTACGAAAAGCTTTGAAGGGTTCGAAAGCTTTTAGTAAAGTCTTAAAAATTATACACGGACTCTTAACACTTTTTATTATTGTGGATCCTTTAGAACATTATATATACTCTTGCGATCGAGAGTTTTTCCCTACTAACATTATTAATAGTAATACAGAACTGGATTCAGTATTTCTGATATCACCGACAGGTTTTCTGGCATAGGATTTCTAGGAGGTTACATGGAATCACAGTGGGCGTTAGCAAATTTCACAGTACCTCCAGAATGTGCTTGTATATGTGCCTTTGGTGTCAACTCTACTGTGTATGGTGAGTAGCAGTTATGTTAGTGAATGTAATTTGTTACTAGTATGGTAGGAATGTAACAATGGCTGTTCATACTAATGATTCTTTCACTTTTTAAATTTACTAATATTTTAACTAGGCCACAAAGAATGTTTTTTATATTCTTATTCTTTCATCTGTTAAAGATAGTAAGGCCCAAAATCAAACTCCAGACTAGTCATCTTTTAAAAAGGAATTAAATTTTTCAAGCTTGGATAAATGGGAGTTGATGCATCATGTCTAAATTTTGATTAATTAAATTTTAACTGATAGATTGCAAAGGGTAGTTGATAGGCACAGTAATGGCTGCAGGACATTGGATCATCCCCAACAAAATCATTTCTTGACAGTGTTTCTTGTAACATGTAACTTATATAAAATTTTATGAATCATTATTAATTGTAAATTCACTCTTGAGAATTATATCTGGTTTATCCTAGCTTCAGTTAAAAAAACAAATTGGTAAAATTATCAACTCAATTACTTCTAGAGAATTG